>NW_019104090.1:0-155572 GCF_001856785.1 Myzus persicae | reverse complement strand
AGGGATGATAGGTAGAGCAGCCAAATTACTATACGGCATATGTGATGTCGAATGCATAAAGAAATTTAATCAGAAAAATAGGTCTTTACGAAATCAACCACACTTAAAATTAATTAAAGACCAAATAAAAATCATTAAACTAAGACAAGACATGGAGGCTCGCGAGTATTATAATACGACATTTTCAATAAATGAATTAGTTAACATAACTAAGGAACAACAATTACGAAATTACATAAATAAATATTTCTTGATAATAAGCTTAACACTGACTTAATAATTATTTGAATGAACTATTTAGCTCGTACTATTTTAAACATGATTTTTTTAACTTTCTCACATTCGACCTAAGAATAGGTATGGTAATAAAAGGTCGATACCACCGAATAATATACTTTTCGGACGAGGAACACAACCTTTTGATGAAGCCACCTACCCCACTTTCTTAAGCATAGTGTTAAAAATTAAGGTTTAGTTAAGAAATGATGTAAGCAAAGATAATTAATATTGAAGGTTGGACACACTGATAGACCTGAGACGGCCCCAACCACTGTGATCTATATAATAAAAGACAGTTAATAACCGAACGTTGATTTGTTAAGTTCATCGCCTTTATCCGCTTAATTAGTGTGTTTAACATTTTCAGAAGTGGGATACATAACCAAAACGCCACAAGAAAATAAAATAATATATTTTGAGTTTACGCGTTAGTTTGTGTTGTCTCGGTCGTGTAAAGTATCGTGCGATTAGTGTTTATGCGAAAACGATCGTGAAGTTCCGAGTGCGGAGTGACATCAAAAACATAAAAAAAACGTGTAGAAGCGAAAAACGCGGTTTGCCGAATTGAGGTTATGTACCAGTAGTCGTATCGGAGTTGTGTCGCACACCACATTACTGTGGTTCAAGTGAAATACCGTAACTACTGACTTCGACTATCACTAAACCGTGAATCTTGTGATATCAAACATCGCTGTTGTCGTTAATTGTTATCACGGTTCTCGAAAGACAAACGTTTCCAATTGTTTTTCTTTCTCGTTTGTTGTTGTTTACTTCTGTCATTTCAATATGACTACCGGCGGGAATGTTAGCAACAATGAAACACTGCATTCGCTGTTGGAGATATTAGTGAATAACACAATACAAGGATCAACCATTAACAATGCCTATCAAATCATGCCAGACCTATCCCAGGCCATCGGTGATTTTAACGGCGAATGCGAAATTGGAGGAGAAGCCATGGCATGGTTAGACAATCTGAATGCCACAGCAACAACGCTGCACAAATGGCCCAAAGAATTAACTCTGCAAATGGCCCGTCGGCATATGGTCGGCCCAGCGCACGACTGGCTACTGAGTCATGAGATCACTACCTGGCAGGATTTTGAATTATTATTCAAAAAGACGTTCCGTACTGAAACCAGCTTCTCACAACGCTTTGCGCAAATGCAATCCCGCATTCAAAATAAAGGAGAAGCAACGACTGCGTATTTTCACAACAAGGTGAGACGTTGTAAAGCAGTAAACCTTAACTTTGAGGACATCAAAGAACAAGTGCTCATTGGGCTGAGCTCACACGATTTGGCGCGCTCATTGCTGATCGCCATACATGCGGACGTGGATGAATTATTAGCCGATATCATGGTGTTCGAACGAATACAGAAGGGACGAGCTGACGTTCACGTGGTCGACAAGCCGGGCTGGCGTCCCAAACCAACAAAGGAATTTGACAAGGGGGGACCCAAGACAGTAGTGAACCCAGTCAACGACAACACAACGTCAAGTCAGAGCAGTAAGTCCACACCTGCGACTAAGAATATTAGAACGTCCAGCACCTTCAAGTGTTGGAATTGTCAAAAAAATGGTCACAGTCAACGTGATTGCCCAGAACCGCGACAGGTGAAATCCAAGTGCGAGAGCTGTCACTGGTCTGGTGGAAAGCACCATAGGGCGTGCACCGTGGCTACAACGAGTACAAGCGGAAGCACATACTGTACGTATCCGAAACCTCAACACAATCTGGTAACAGATAGTGATAAAATACTACATGAAAAACGCGTTATAATTAATGGTATTAATGAATTGACCGGGCTCATCGATTCTGGCTCATCGGTGTGCATCATGAAGGAAAGTGTTGGTCTCCGCCTTGGTATATCTTGGACAAACAACGATTCGACAATTATGGGTTTCGGTGCCAACGCTGAGACAATGGCCATCGGGAAAGCGGTACTCAACCTTCAGGTAGATGAGGCAGCGCTTGACAATGTCGATGTCTATATTGTTCCAGATGTCAGCCACCCAGTCGACCTACTTATCGGTCGGCCATGGTGCGAAGCACCTGAAATCTCTTACGTCAAGTACGAAAACACACTAACATATTATAACACTATCGCTTTTCCGTTTATCACCACCAGTGCAATCAGCAACGACAGTACAACAGATAGACTGCTGTCACGTGAAACCAAATGACTTGAAGCACAAAAGATCACGTTAGTTACTGCAATGGTGAGTGGCAGGGAAATTCAAGTGCCAGTACGAAATCAAACCGAACAGGAAATAGAGATACGAGCCAACGAATTGATTGCTCGTCGAGTTTCGATTGTACAAGCACCCCAAGTCGAACCAGAACAACTAAATCAACCACTAACGTATAACGACATTGAAAAACCAGAAAGTCTGAACCCAGAACAACAAGTCGAGCTGTTGAACATACTAAATAAATATAGAACATGCTTCGCAACTTCAATGGATGAACTTGGTTGTACTAATATGGGGATGATGGATATCACCCTGAAGCCTAGTAGTGTACCGTATGCCGCCAAACCGTATCGTGTGTCTCGGGACGAGCGAGAAGAGATCCGACGGCACATACAAACATGGAGAGAACATGGCATTGTTGAGGATACAACGTCGCCCCATGCTGCACCTGTACTACTAGTCCGTAAGAAAAACGGCGAATCCCGGTTAGTAGTAGACTACCGTAAGTTAAATGATCAGACCGTGAAGCAAGTATATCCACTACCCAATATCGATGACTTACTAGAAGTGGTGTCGGGAAGCCAAATTTTTACAGTGTTGGATTTGGCCCATGGATATTTGCAGATCCCACTGGCGGAGTCAGCAAGACCGTTGACTGGATTCATTACTCCTGATGGTACAGGGCAGTTTACACGGATGGTGTTTGGCCTAAAGAACGCCCCATTCGAATTTGCAAAAGTGATGGATCGCACTATTGGATCTTTAAAGAACAAGGTAGTTCTAAATTATTTTGATGATTATTTTATACCCGCCAAGGATTGGCCAGAGATGAGGGAACGACTACACCACGTACTAAAGGCATTTACAGATGCGAAACTGACATTAAGACCTAGTAAGTGCAAGTTTGCGGCAAAAAGCATTGAATTTCTGGGGTACGTATTATCAGCTGATGGCCTTCGTCCAGGGCCCACCAAACTACGAGCGATAAGAGAATTTCCAACCCCACAGAACGAGCATGACGTGCGCCGGTTCATGGGACTTGCAAACTTCTTCCGTCGCTTTGTACCAAAGTTTGCTGAAAAGGCTAGAGCCATCACCGACCTGACCAGAAAAGGAGTAGCATTCCAATGGAGCAAAGCGGAACAACAAGCATTTGAACAAATAAAATCGAGTTTGCTCAACGAACCTGTTCTGGCGCTATTTGATGCTACCCGCCCAACTGAATTACACACGGACGCCTCCAGTCTGGGACTAGCAGGAATGCTGCTACAGGAAGACGACTCTGGTAAGTTACGCCTAGTACACTGTTTCAGTAAGAAGACTAATGAAGCTGAAAGTAAATACCACTCTAGCAAGCTAGAGCTTATGGCCATAGTGTGGTCATTGGATCGATTAAGATCATGGCTAATCGGAATTCATGTCACAGTGGTGACAGACTGCCAAGCGTTGGTCTACATGAATGGCCTGAAAACGTCGAACTCTCAAATCACACGGTGGTTCGATTTGATGCAGGAGTTTGACGTTGAAGTCAAACACCGAGCTGGTACAGCCATGGCTCTTGTAGATGCACTGAGCCGAGCCCCCACTGAGAATAGTACGGACACACTGGATGAAATCATAGCTAACCGCCTAGAAGTATTCACAACTATCACTGAGGAACAGTACGTAAAGAGCATGCAGTATAGTGATTCGGAAATTATGGGCATAATGAAATCACTAGAGGGAGCTACACCGAGTAAGTTATTACTTAATAATTATGATGTAATAAACGGAGTGTTGTATAGGCGAGTACAGACTGCAGCTGGACCACGGCGACTCTGGATGGTGCCTAAATGTATGAGAAAATGCTTAGCGATCAAGTTCCATGACCTCAGTGGTCACTTTGCAGTCGACAGAACGTTTGCCAAAATTACAGAACGATATTACTTTCCACGGATGCGGAGGTACCTCAGAGTGCACATAGGAATGTGTCCTGAGTGTGCCCTATACAAAAAGGCAAGGGGGAGACAAGCTGGTATGCTGCACCCAATCAATCCAGGGGAACGTCCGTTCGAGACAGTAAATATTGACCATTTGGGACCATTCCCAAAAAGTACCAAAGGTAATGCGTACATCCTGGTAATGGTTGATAACTTAACTAAATTTGTTAAATTGTACGCATCTAAAACAGTACAATCCACAGTAGTTGTAAAACAACTGAAAGATTTTGCTCTAAACTATGGATTACCCAAAAGGATCATTACGGATAGAGGAACATCATTCCAATCAGAACACTTCTGGCAGTACTGCAAGGCTAACGGGATCCAGCACCACCCAGTAGCTGTACGACATCCACGTGCAAATGGGCAAGTAGAGCGAGCTAACTCCACTGTGCTATCAGCAATATCAACTAGCATGATGACCGAAGCAACTTGGGATAAACATCTGGCTGAACTAGAGTTGATGCTGAACACTTCAATAAATCAAACTATTGGAGTTAGCCCTTTCTATGCATTATACGGATTCGATGCAGTGATTCGAGATGGTCTACTAGATACACTCACTACACTAACTCCAGTATATCAAAAACCAGCAGAAGTCCAGCAACAAATACGCAAAGACATAGCAGAAAAGCAAACCCAGTGGAAGGAACGGCATGACAAACACCGTAAAAACCAAACTTTATGTATAGGGGAAATTGTCTATCTACGACGACCCCCGGTCTCCACCGGTACTTCAACTAAGTTGCAGCCCAAGTACCGAGGACCAATGATAGTGACTGCTGTATGTGCTGGCGATACTTATAAAATTGCAGATCTACATCATGAAGGAAAACAATTATATGCTACTACAGCACACATTAGTGCNAAAGAACAAGGTAGTTCTAAATTATTTTGATGATTATTTTATACCCGCCAAGGATTGGCCAGAGATGAGGGAACGACTACACCACGTACTAAAGGCATTTACAGATGCGAAACTGACATTAAGACCTAGTAAGTGCAAGTTTGCGGCAAAAAGCATTGAATTTCTGGGGTACGTATTATCAGCTGATGGCCTTCGTCCAGGGCCCACCAAACTACGAGCGATAAGAGAATTTCCAACCCCACAGAACGAGCATGACGTGCGCCGGTTCATGGGACTTGCAAACTTCTTCCGTCGCTTTGTACCAAAGTTTGCTGAAAAGGCTAGAGCCATCACCGACCTGACCAGAAAAGGAGTAGCATTTCAATGGAGCAAAGCGGAACAACAAGCATTTGAACAAATAAAATCGAGTTTGCTCAACGAACCTGTTCTGGCGCTATTTGATGCTACCCGCCCAACTGAATTACACACGGACGCCTCCAGTCTGGGACTAGCAGGAATGTTGCTACAGGAAGACGACTCTGGTAAGTTACGCCTAGTACACTGTTTCAGTAAGAAGACTAATGAAGCTGAAAGTAAATACCACTCTAGCAAGCTAGAGCTTATGGCCATAGTGTGGTCATTGGATCGATTAAGATCATGGCTAATCGGAATTCATGTCACAGTGGTGACAGACTGCCAAGCGTTGGTCTACATGAATGGCCTGAAAACGTCGAACTCTCAAATCACACGGTGGTTCGATTTGATGCAGGAGTTTGACGTTGAAGTCAAACACCGAGCTGGTACAGCCATGGCTCTTGTAGATGCACTGAGCCGAGCCCCCACTGAGAATAGTACGGACACACTGGATGAAATCATAGCTAACCGCCTAGAAGTATTCACAACTATCACTGAGGAACAGTACGTAATGAGCATGCAGTATAGTGATTCGGAAATTATGGGCATAATGAAATCACTAGAGGGAGCTACACCGAGTAAGTTATTACTTAATAATTATGATGTAATAAACGGAGTGTTGTATAGGCGAGTACAGACTGCAGCTGGACCACGGCGACTCTGGATGGTGCCTAAATGTATGAGAAAAGGCTTAGCGATCAAGTTCCATGACCTCAGTGGTCACTTTGCAGTCGACAGAACGTATGCCAAAATTACAGAACGATATTACTTTCCACGGATGCGGAGGTACCTCAGAGTGCACATAGGAATGTGTCCTGAGTGTGCCCTATACAAAAGGGCAAGGGGGAGACAAGCTGGTATGCTGCACCCAATCAATCCAGGGGAACGTCCGTTCGAGACAGTAAATATTGACCATTTGGGACCATTCCCAAAAAGTACTAAAGTACAATCCACAGTAGTTGTAAAACAACTGAAAGATTTTGCTCTAAACTATGGATTACCCAAAAGGATCATTACGGATAGAGGAACATCATTCCAATCAGAACACTTCTGGCAGTACTGCAAGGCTAACGGGATCCAGCACCACCCAGTAGCTGTACGACATCCACGTGCAAATGGGCAAGTAGAGCGAGCTAACTCCACTGTGCTATCAGCAATATCAACTAGCATGATGACCGAAGCAACTTGGGATAAACATCTGGCTGAACTAGAGTTGATGCTGAACACTTCAATAAATCAAACTATTGGAGTTAGTCCTTTCTATGCATTATACGGATTCGATGCAGTGATTCGAGATGGTCTACTAGATACACTCACTACACTAACTCCAGTATATCAAAAACCAGCAGAAGTCCAGCAACAAATACGTAAAGACATAGCAGAAAAGCAAACCCAGTGGAAGGAACGGCATGACAAACACCGTAAAAACCAAACTTTATGTATAGGGGAAATTGTCTATCTACGACGACCCCCGGTCTCCACCGGTACTTCAACTAAGTTGCAGCCCAAGTACCGAGGACCAATGATAGTGACTGCTGTATGTGCTGGCGATACTTATAAAATTGCAGATCTACATCATGAAGGAAAACAATTATATGCTACTACAGCACACATTAGTGCTTTGAAGCGCTTCGCTACGGATCAAGGAGAAGGCAGTGAATCAGAACAATCCGACCAAGAGGGACAGTACAGTGACGGTTCGGAAAAGCAAGCAGTACCCAAAACGATGGCTGATCCAGTGAGATCTGTTTCTTTGGTATCATCTGCAGCAGACACAAAGACTAGTCAAAGAACCTCCATTCGCAAGATTAAGAGACCTACCTACTTAAAAGATTATACTAATTAATGTTTCTAAAATTACCTATGTATGTTCTGTTACTCTGTTGATTTTCTTTTATCTACTTGTATATTTATAATACTATGATGTTTAATGATATTTATAATAATTATGTTTTGTTTATTATGTTTATAATTATGCTTGCATTATGTGTTATGTTGGGCCGGGACGGCCGAATGTTAAAAATTAAGATTTAGTTAAGAAATGATGTAAGCAAAGATAATTAATATTGAAGGTTGGACACACTGATAGACCTGAGACGGTCCCAACCACTGTGATCTATATAATAAAAGTCAGTTAATAACCGAACGTTGATTTGTTAAGTTCATCGCCTTTATCCGCTTAATTAGTGTATTTAACAGTATGAATAATTTTCCTATCATATATCTTTGTATAGGTTATTATGTATAACTACAATTGGTGCTGTGGGACAACAACCGTTTACTAATGAAGAATTTAAAAACAAAACAACAATATTTTTCGAAAATCAAGGAGATCTGCGAATTGTAGGAGCATATTGGAAACTTGTCAATTATATGCCATTAGTAAATTATAATAATAGGTATAATCAGTTAGCGAATGAAATTTTAAATATGACAAGTCATTGTAAGGATTTATTATCTGAATATGAGATATGTTCAAGGTTTTCAAATATATTAAAATCAACGTTTGTAGAAATAGCTGCAAAAAGGGAGCAAATGTATGAGTCCATTGGTAGGTATAATAGTACAAATGAGAGTATGAAGGAAGGAAACACTGTAGTCATTAGGAATAAAAGAGGTCTAGTAAATATAATAGGAACAGCTATGAAAACTTTATTTGGTGTATGTGATGATGACTGTACAAGAGAAAATAGTAAGAATATTCAGAAAATCGAAAATAGTAATGTTAATATGTTACATATATTAAAGAATCAAACCACTGTAGTAAAATCAGCAGTACAAGGAATAGGTAGTGCCTCTATAGAAATGAATAAATTATATATTGAATTAGGTGAAAAGCAAGGTATGCTGTATAAAAAATTAAATGAAGCAGCTAACCATACACATACTGTAGAAACTTTAGTTTTGAGTAATCGAATACATAGTATTTTTACTGCTTTACTAACACAATTTTCTTATGAGACAACAACTAAAAGTGCAATAATAACTTCGGCAAGAACAGGAATTCTACATCCAAGTTTAGTAACTCCTAGGGAGTTAGCAAAACAATTAACACAAATTAAATTTAATTTACCCATCAACTTCAATTTACCCATGGGAACACAACCTAGCGAAATTTACGAATTAAGTAAGATAACTAAGATGGCAGTGTATTATAGTGAAAATCAAATAGTATTTTTAATACAAATTCCATTAGTAACAGAACTTGAACTAACCTTGTATAAAATCTTACCAATACCACATCGATTTAATAAAAATCACAGTATAGTTTTAAAACCTGAATTTCAATATGTAGGAATAACAATAAATAGACGACAATTTACTACTTTTACAGAAACACAATTGTTAAGTTGTACTGAAACAGAATTATTTAACATATGCCCAGAATTTCAACCAATACAATATGAATCGGTTAGGCAACCATGTGAAGTATCATTATTTAAAAATCCAGAATTTTACCAAATAATTGTGAAGCAGGAGTGATAATAATCACTAAAAATATATATCATAAATTAAAATATTCAAACACTTGGTTATACACAACTATTAATGACACATTAATGATAACATGTCAACGGGAAACAGAACCATATATCCTAAAAATCCAAAATCAGGGACTAATATATATAAATCAGGATTGCAGAGCTTATGCCAATGATATAGTTTTAAATCCAACTAGAAAAATAAAATCAAAATTTTATGTAAATTGTATACCTAAGTTAGGCGAAGGCAGCTTAACGATGAAAATTCCTAAAGCCATACCATCTTTGGAAATACCTAAATACAAACACAAGAACGATTTATTAAAATTAGATAATGTTCATGAATTAACTCATTCTCTAGACGACATACAACTAATGGTAGAAGATGAATTGGATAGACAAAATGGACATGTTAATTAATTATTAATTAATTATTTAATATATTATGCTATAATAGGACTATTGTTATTTTCATTAATACTAATTTTAATCTTATATGTAATGTATAAATGTAATATGGATTTAAAAAGAATGTATACTAATAGATTAAGACCAGTACAAAATAAAGAATATTATATAAGTGAACCTAAAAGTATGAGTACTTTTTATAGAAGTGAAAACATAGAATTAAGGCCAGATCAATCATATGAGGTACAGAGACTTATAGTAAAACCTGTGCCCTATGAAGGAGAAATTGCTAGCAAAAGTGTTATTTGTGGGGAAATAATAACAGATACTCCAGATAGGTTATCAATAAATACTAATCTACCATCTGTAATAGGTGAAAGGCAAATTTAAGTAAGTTTCCACGAATTATGACCATGTAAAAAGATTTTTTATTATAAATTGTATTTGATTAAAATATTTAATGAGCTAAATATATATGATGTTGTAGAAAGGACACGCATAAGTTCATTATAATGGACTTTGAGTTTTCCACGATTAATAAAACTAGTATGGTGCTAATATCGGGAGCGATATCAAACAGTCTGGACCGTTTTAAAATCCAAAAACTAGAGGGTCGACCATTGTATCTACCAGTAAATGAAGAGGTCAGACCTATGAGAGACCAAGAACTTCTGGTAGCGCAGAGGGAGATAAAACAAATTTTTAATTGTAAAACGGAACTGAGAGATAAATACTTAATATGTGTATTCAAATTTTATAATTTTTTTTTACCACTTATTATTGCGTGTTATTAAAATATACTATGGTCATAAAATATACCATAGGAGACGGACAACAATTTTTTTTTTTTTTAAAATTCGAAATTATATTTATTACTTACACCAACGCAGCTGAGACTTGATTTAAGAGTAGTTGGTACCTCCATTTAATTTTGATTTTGGATCGTAATCGATGTGTTGCTGACAGGATTCTTTGCGGAGTTGTTGAAAGTTGATCGTCACCGACTTCCTACGATGATTCAATTGATAGAATTTCCTCCTCGAATTGATTTGGTTGGAATATTTTGAAATAATTCAAAAATACTCCGTATCCAAATGTTTTTTTTTTTGCAAAACCTTGTCCACGGCGCCAATTGTAACAAACCGACTACGTCTGTTTGTTGGTGTTGTAAAATAAATAAGAAGAGTTGTTCTTTTCTTTATAAATTGAATACTTTTATTTGATTATAACAAAAACAATAAATTTTATAAGTCCAAATTGACTAAATTAAAGAGTGGGAGCACTGGGAGCTAGCGAGATGTGACTGTTATACTCCAGCTAGCTCCCAGCTCGTCGTTGGTGTTGGTCCGTCTACCGAAACCTATTCGAGTTTCGAGCGACGTATTTTATAATGGCGATCCTTGGATCGTATCCCTGCTACTTAACCACATAAGGTCACTCCGTGGGCGGCCACGCGCTGCACACGCCGGATGTCCCTTGCCCATAGATATATACAACAACTATAGATAGCAGATAGTAGTGACCGATATTGAAGTCGGCCGCCATTTACAAAAAAGCAGGCAATGTTTACATTTATTCTTATCATGAGGATACTGATAATGCTATACTTATTATCATTCACCATATTATGAATTTCGAAATAATTCGAATACTCAATGCAGACGCAGAGATTTGCGACGTTACAGTAGCCCATAAAGTATTGCACTTCGCGACTTTTGTTAGTGTGTTACTGTGTTACCGACTTGACTGGTTAGTGGTTGAATAAAGTTGCGTACATTTAAAAAACATAATTATTTTTAATTTCCGATTGTAAATAATAAATACTATTATTTGCCATTATGCCAGTCTCATGTTCAGTGCACAAGTGTACAAATAGACAGATACGTGGTTGTTCCAAACATTTTTTTAAGTGAGAACTTTTAGTTTTCTATCTGAAAAAAATAGACCTGAATCTGATTATTATTTGTATATTTAATGAATTGTAGGTTTCCTTTAAAAGATCCCTATAAACTACAATTATGGATTGATGCAGTTAAGCGTAAAGGATTTAATCCGAATAATTCTAGTAGAGTATGTAGTGACAATTTTTTAAGCTCCGATTTTGTTCCAAGACCTGGAGGAAGTTATAAATTAATGTTAAAAGGTGAATCAGTTCCTTCACTTCTTATGTCTGGAAGTTTGGAACCTCCTAAAAAAACGTGTAATATTGAAACTATTCATAAAACACCACTACAAAGTACCAATATGACAATTACACCTAATTTAAATCCTACAATTTTGAAATCGCAGGAATTTATTGAATCAGTTACAATTGATTTATCTGTCACTACTTCACCACCAAATGTTAGTTTAACCCCCATTAAAACACCACACTCTATATCTCCTTTATTAATGACACCTTCAAAATGTATTCAGCACTCTTCTACATAAGTAACACCTGCTAGGAGATTGAACTTTCCAAAATCGCCTATAACTCATTCTACACCAACTAAAACCAAGCTGAAGAAAAAACCGAAACTGTTACAACAGAGAGTTAGGCATCAGCGATTAAAGATAAATAGTTTACTACAACTATTGAAATCTTTACAACAAAAAGGTTTGTTGAATAGTAATGATGGTGAAGTTATAAGTAGTAAATTTGAAGGGCTTTCTCAAGAAATTTTTATGAACCAGCTGAAAAATTGTAAAAGGCATGCTAAAGGTCAGCGTTACAGCCCTGAAATAAAAAAATTTGCTTTGACATTGCACTATTATTCACCAAAAGCTTATCAATATTGCCAGTTAGTAAAATTGCAATTTTCATATACAAATTTCTCACAAAAGTACACAAAAATGTGTCTACATGGGTTGACATATTTTTAATTGTACTTAAATTGTAAGATGCAATCATTTCTAAAAAAACAAGCCAACTGCTTACGCTTTGTAATACTGGATGCTATATTAATATTAATATTTTAATTAGTTTTTATATTAATACAAATATTTTAATTAGCTATTTTATTAATATAAATATTTTAATCAGCTTTATTTATATGTATTTGAATGCATCTAAGATTTGAATACAATTTTAGAAACATTTTACAAAATTTAATACAATTGTACAAGGGCGCCTATAAAAGGGTGCAAGGAGGTGACATGTAACCCATAGGTGCAAATTAGGAGGGGGGCTTGCCCATATTACACAGGTACATTATTTATATATGTTGTGTATTTATTTTCTGTTCTTTAATAAAATCTATTTAGTTGGTTCTTAGTTATTTTTTTATGATATTGTCACCCTCCTAGGTTCTGATTGATAGGCGCCCTTGGAATTGTATTAATATTACTAACTATAAGTATAATTTTTAGATCAATATTAGCTCTTCCACATGTATCAGCAATAAGGAATTGGACTTCATCCATAAATGGAGAACCCGGGTTTTTTAAAGACGTTTTAAGTGCACTTGAAAAATTGAAACCATTCGACAAACATTGTACCCTAATTATTGATGCAATGGCTATAAAACAACAAATTATTTGGGATCCAAAAAGCAAACAGTTTATAGGTTATTGTGATTTTGGTAATAATTTAGATATCGAATGTACAAATAATACTGCCACCGAAGCTCTTGTTTTCATGCTAACAAGTTGTAATGGCAAATGGAAGATACCTATAGAATATGTTTTACAAAACAAAACAGGAGCAACAGCTTAGGCTGAACTCATTAAATGTGCTCTTTCTGTAACCCATGCAGCTGGTTTAAAAGCTTGGTCTATAACATGTGATGGTTGTGCTACGAATTTTTCAACTATGAAAAAATTAGGTTGTAATTTAGATGTCAATAACTATGATGATATTCAATGTAGCTTTAAACACCCAATTACAAATGACAATGTTTATTTTATACCCGACGCATGTCATATGTTGAAATTGGCTAGAAACACATTGGGGAACATAAAAGAAATAAATTCAAATAAAGGGACAATCATGTGGAGTTATATTGAAAATTTGCATTTTATACAACAAGAGTTAAGTTTCAAATTTTCTAATAAATTTAGTACGTTTCGAGGTCACGTGCAATTTATCATAAGAAATAGGCGCTTTGTAGGCCTCCTTCAACTATTATATATATATATAGAGTTCTTGTTCTTTGAAGTTACATTGTTTATTTATAACTACCTGAGTGATTTACTAATTAACATGGTCACAGCTCGCTACAATAATCTCATTGATGAAAATTATTCTTCATCCATCTTGAATCATGCGAATTATATCTGAAAAATAAATATTTTTATTAAAACTCCTTGTAAGATATGAATAGGCAATAGAGTATGCAGGAATGCGGTTACCTACCTTATCAGAATTTTGATATGTGATAATCGTTCGGGAGCTAACTTCACAGACACATAATGAATGTATTAGATATCGGTCAATGATATTATAATATGTAGCAACGACATTCTGTTCAAGGTGTTTCTTGTTTTTTGGGTCTTGTAGAACACCCCTAAAACGAAACAGTAAACAGTTAGCTTTGGATAAGTTGATAATCTTAAATTCCATGTACAGCTATGGGTTTTGATATCACCCGTTTTGTTGGCGAAGTAGATGAAGAGCTTCTCTGCCCCATATGTACTGGAGTACTACAGGACCCAGTCCAAGTAAAATTTATACACTTGCATAATCCGACTATTCACATTATTAATACCAAACACTTCATGTCTCTTTACTCAAAGTAGTGAAGTTTTCATTTTTGATGTATCACTGTGCAATGCTTTATCAACTGTTTACTTTTTCAGGCACCTGCATGCGAACACGCATTCTGCAAAGGTTGTATACTTGAATGGCTACTAAGACAATCAACATGTCCAGTAGACAGACTTTCCGTTAATGTTCTTCAGTTGCGACCGGTGCCACGAATTCTAAAGAATCTACTGAACAGGTTTGTCATTACTGTTAATCAATTGACTGAAAATTTTTTTTTGTATTTCGATACATAAAAAAAGGAATTTATGAAATAAGTATTTTATGTAGATGAGCGGAGTAGAAGACCAACATTTTGTGGGGTAACCACTCTAGGGTACTACTCCATCCATCTAAACTTTAAACACTGATAACTTATATACTACTCGTCCTAAATTCAATTTTTATGAATTGAAATACTTACAAAAATATTTTGTTTTGAAATAGAAAATTAAAACTGTCAATCCAAAAAATAAAAAAATTTTAATGATAAAAAATATTAAAGGTATGTTTTTTTTAAATTTTGTTTCTCAACAATTAGAAATCATGTAAAACATTTTTTCCAAATACACTTCTTGAAATAATGAGTGTTCAATGATAAAATAATCAGCCGGCATATAACATCTTACTTTTATTTGTTAGTTGATATTGTAAAACTGAAATATTTTAACCAACTCATTATGGTACAGTCTATTATAGTCCTAAGAAGACAATAAAATAATCTTTATTTTCACTCTAATATGTTTCTTTCAACTCTTCTACATTTACTCAACATACACTGATTATTTTGTCAAAGAACACTCAATATTTCAAAAACTTCAATTTTTTCATTCATTTTTAAGTCTTAACAAACTAATTTTAATTTTTTTATCTTAATCATGTTTAAGTTTGTTACTGTTGTGTATGAGAACATTTTTAATTTCATATTCCAAAGCAAAATATTATTCAGAATATTTCATTGTATACAAATATTCTTTGTTAGAATAAGACTTAAAATTGTATGTTGTCATTCAAAAAAATAAGAAACTTAAAAAATATTGGGTGCTAATTCGGTATGCGCTCTACAGCTATTGCCGTTCTACACTCTGTCTACGTTTGGTACGGAGATATTCGAGTATTATTATATAACATATTGCCTCGTTTTTATATGTTGAGTATTTCTTATAACTTTATCTTATCTTTAATCATCTCTAATTATCTTTACCTTAAATTTGATTACAGTTGTGTTTTCAGTTATATAGCTATAGCTTATTTTCCTAATATTCTTATTTTTTGTGTATTATTTATTAATTGTGATGGCTGTGTTGATATTTCGTGAGTTTTATACTATAGTAGTACCAAATAAGATTGTGTGTCATCGGTTTTTAGTAGAAAAAAGATTGTTAAAAAGTGCCGAAGACAAGCCGCTTGTCATAAATTTGGCACAGAAATGTATGTAAGACAACAGAAATGCCATAATAGGGAGTGGATGGCCATTTTTTGGTGTCCAAAGAGAGGCTGTCAGGCGACAAGATCGCCACGAGCTGGTAGCAGCTTTTTTTCATTTTACTGACTTGAACCAACATTGTAACAGTGAATTAACACCTTGTTAAATTGTTGAACTTGTGTTTATGTTTGTGTTGGAATCGCCCGCACAAATAGTAATGGATCTGACTGGAAGAAGCAATAAGTGTGTCACCGACTGGTTTAACATGTGGTGAGAAGTGAACACAGCTGTTGCGAAGGGTGTGAATATAGGTGTCTCACAAACCAAGGTTTATACACAAGACAGTAAATCACCAAATGTCATTTGTTGATGCAAATACAGGAACCCACACTCAAAACATTGAGAGGTCATGGTTGGACGTAAAAATTAAATTATTGAAGTAAATGAAGAGTATGTTCCTTTAAATCATTAGCAGTCCCATCTTGATCACTATTGCTGTCGAGTGTCGACTTTACCGTCAAGACAGGCAGGACCTTTTCTCACCATGTTAGAATACATTTAGTACGTGAATAACTAGTAAAATGAAACACAATCAAAATTACATATGTTGAGCACATACCGACTCAGAAATTTAAATGTAGAGTGCATACCGAATCAGAAATTTGTATGTAGAGTGCTACCAAATTAACACCACATATTGTTTAGTAACTACTTAAATGGTATGAAATAAAAGATTTTCAAAATATTGGATAATAATTATAAAACTAATTAACATAAAATCTCTATATTAAGTATGATATTAAAAATAATAATAGGTACAAAACTTACATTATACACCTACAAAGTAATTGATTTAGTCTCCTATTAGGAATGATAGATCTTCGTTTGTTATTCTCATTATTTGTAGAGTATAATAAATAATTCATAGTAAAAAAAGGAATATGAAACTGAAAGAGAAACATTACAGGATTTAAAAACTTTGATTCTAAAATAAATTTTACTGAAAAGGATGAGTGAGTACTGTCAATGTAACCATCAATGATTTTAGGAAAAATGGTAAATTAGCTTGAGCTTTTCTATCAGCCAATGTGGACAAAGTATAAAATTGCATTCATGTAGTGGCCAAATAATTGGTGGTCTAAACTCTTAAAAATATACACTTCAGAAACTTTGATGATTCATTCTAGTTAGTAGCTTTTCCTTACTATGTTTGGGCTCCAAATAACTACATATTCAAGCATGGAACACACATATTAACAATAAAAAACTATTAAAGAACTAAATAGCTTGAAATCCACTAAAATTCTAATCCTAGCGTTTTCTAAGCCATTTTTTTACGTGACTATTTTAATCATTGTGCAAATTGCTACAAATAAAAATATTTTTTGATATATACTTGTTTTGATGGAAACTTAAATGTTTTATAGACCCATTGTTATTTATAATGCATTGAAATAATTTTAACCTATTTAGATTGTATATTGTTTGCGAAAATTCAAATTATGGATGTCAAAGTGTTGTAAAACTAGATACACTAGACTCTCATCTATCCGAATGTGAATATAATCCTAAAAGACCATTTCCTTGTGAACAAGGATGCGGTTTAATCATACCAAAAGATGAACATAAGGTCTGTATTTAACATGATTATACCAATGTGTAACATTTTAATTCACCCATTTATTTTAATTGAAAGGATCATAACTGTGTGAAAGAATTGCGAGAATTAGTACAAAAACAACAACAGAAAATAAATGAAATGCATCAAGATATGGCTACATACAGATATGAAATGACTGGAATCAAAGATGAAATGAGAATTTTAAAGGTAAAATGTTTATTTCCATTACATTATGCATAATAACGTTAGCTGTTAACTATTTCTGTTTCGTTCATTGTACTTGAACCTTTAGTTTTAAAATATGATTTACTTCTGTTCCAATTAAAAATATATCGTATAAGCCTATATGTTCTGTTGAATCAATTAAAATGTAAAAACATTGTAAAATAAAGTTTAATTTTAAATTTGAATATAATATATTTAGATAACTTAAGATCAATTCAAAGTTTATCAAATTAAATCAACCAAAATGAACGTTTTATTCATTAGAACAACTAAAAAAATTTTCTTGATAAGATAAAAATGTATCTTCAAAAATTAGATGCTAAACACTCTTCTTCTTAAGATCAAAAAGTATAAAATAAATAATAAATATTATTATTAATATTTAATATAATATAATAAGTAATACTCTTCAATTTAATTTCTCATTTGACTTAAAATGTTTTTCTATGGTAGGTATAACAATTATGTTATATTGTGTTTACTCGTAGGCTAGAATTAATATAAATTTTAATCGGTGAGTTGGTGTGCTTAATTCAAAATCAAATTTAATTATTACTTAAAAATGGACTCATACAAATAATTTTTTTTAACTTTATTTTATTTCATGATAGTTACATATTTATACTCAAAAGTTGAAGAAATTTTTCAATCAATGTTATTACTTATCAACACATTGGTATGAATAATATATTTTGTTGACAATGAAAGTATTTCCCATCTTAAATTTCAGATTTTTGTTAGTTCAATTACATTTAAAATGTTTGGGTATTTTAATGCCTAACCTGTATAGATAAAAAAATTATTGTTGAAAATATTTATTTAATTAATTATTAAAAAAAAAAAACAAATTTAACAGTACATTTTAAAAATATATATACCCTAAGGACTCATATTATATTATTTAATCTTTAAATCATTTATGCACAATGATCATAAATAATTAATTTAATATGATCTTAGTGCAATTGCATAGAATAGGAACGCGCATTTGGATTGTGCACGGGCATTGAATTAGGTTTAGATATGCTCCATTCATACCAGACTTTTGAAGTATCACTAAGGCGCCAGAAATGTACTTTCAACTGCTCATCTTTCTTCAATGTTACACTGCTTTTAATTGGGATGTAAGCGGGATACCAACTAAACATTCCCGTACTAAATGTCGAAGGTTCAATACTTATATTTACATCCTTGTATAAGACTGCATTGAAATATCCAGCAAATCCGTGCAAAACGCAATCTTGTTTTATGTCAAACGTCAGTGTTGTGTATCTGTTATTGTTTCTTTCTAAGTCACATCTCGGATGATCAAAAGTGAACAATGGCTGTGCAGGGGATATGATGTACATATTGCGCATGTTAACCACATATATTTGCTCGGCATTTTCGTGTAAATTATCCATAGGTGTATTGGATTTGAACATTTTCATATTACTAAACAGAGTTTGAGATTGTAATGGGCTTAAATAAGACGTATATGATGAGGGAATACAGACACCGTCTTCTTTCAAAAACTTTTGTGCCCCATCTAAACATTCAGGTGAAAGTTCATTATCGCCAAATGAACCCAACAATTCAGACACTAGTATATCACATTTTTCTTCAAACTTCCATGTTCTCATGTCTGCACAGACTACTGTAACTAAATTGTGCCAATAGTTGTCATTGTTATAATTCAAAACATGTAATGCGTTCTCGTTTTTTTCAATCGCATACACTTTTATAGGAACTTTAGAATTATCTGATGCTTTTAGACTAGCATTCACCAAAGGCCCTCTGCCAGCACCCACTACACACACTGTCAACACTTCAGTGCTACCGCTCTTAACTTTGTCGGTTAATGCTTTGGTTATAGCCTTTTCATACTGTTGATACTTAATAGGATCTTGTTCAAACACAGCGTAAACATTGTTATCCAAGTTGTTGATTAGTGGCTGTAAAGGCACTTGTAACAAATCTTCGTAAGCATAAGAATAACTGTAAAGTTTGTCGGATTTATTGTTGTCATGAATAAACGACAAATATTCAAAATACGGTTTCATGTTTTGATTGGACTCACCACTTATAAAGATACAGGCGTCAAGATCAAATAGCTTGCTGACAAATGCTTGGTGAGGACGAGAGAGAACAGGAAAACCCATTTTGTTGGTCAAAAATATGGAAGTGGGCGCAATAACTGCCTTGATAGGTTCACCCAGCCATCGATCAAGCTCTTGTTCGTCAGGCAAGTCGTCACTGAGTTCCAATGCCAGGCATACCGATCTGTGATAGTCACACGCTGCACTGAACGCCGACCACAGCTTCCAAGTGTCTACTGCATCGCTGCCATTGCTGTCGCCATTTACATTGCCTCCACTACCACCACACATGGGCACTCTTACGTAAAAGTTAATGAACACGTTGTCGTGGAGGGACACGTTGACCAGACGTGCCAAGTTGGGCATGCAGCCATCCAGCGGCAGCCGGAACATGATCGCCGACACATTCAGGTACGACGCGTACGAGACTTCCTGGCGGAAAAGCTCGGCGTCTCGGTCCCTGGCAGTGGCATCCGCCGAATCCAGGTCAAGGTGTGAGGACAATTTCACCACCACCCGGTTCCACGTCTCCGCCTGCAGAATCACGTCGGCCCTGCTCACTAATGCCGACCGATCAAGATTCGCAGCGTCGGGCGTCAGTTTGGCGTGCACCAGTGGAATGCACGCGTACGAGTAGCCCCAGTCGGTGAGCTTTTGGATACACGCCACCAGGTCCGGCACCGACGTGAAATCGAAACCGAATTTTATTTGACTCTTGGACGTGGTCATCGCGATGGTGTGCTGACTGTTGTAGTGACTAGTGCACCGCACCGAAGGACACTGATCGTTCTGAATCCTACAACCGTCGTCGTTATTTCAATAATATTACTATGTCGTGATATAGGTGATGACGGTTGTTTCCGGTTTCGACGTTTGTCTTGCACTCAAACAGTTACTGTTGAATTTTTTATTTTGTAAATTATAGTAATGTTTTCGCTATTCGCTGGCATTGTTGTTTTTGTTTCGAACACGTTGTTATCATAACGTCTGCCGCCTGATCGGCGTATTCCGGTTAAAACCGAAAAACGGTCTGTTATCATTTTTTATCGACAGTGCTACAACAACTTATTGGTGCACGGTAAATTGAATATTACCAGAATATGGATGTAATATTAATATTACGAATTACGATGTTATGCGTTCCGATTGTAATTTTTTACCCAAATCCCATTGTGATTTATTATTTATTTATATACATGATATTAAATAGGGTACCTATAAGTTTACGTATCGAAATTCCTATTTTCGTGCTTTACTGACATTGGCTTTGGCTATAATGTATTACTGGATAAGTTAATATATATATATATATATATATTTACACTTATGTCCGCTAAAAGGATAGCTGAATAAAAATTCAAAATTAGATCTAAGCGTCCATTTCACAGGACAATGTTAATAGACAGTAGCATTGGCTCTCTGAAGTTTTTCGAAGTTCCGTTACAAAGAATTTTCATTTATGTTATTGATACAAAAAAAAAACCGAGTAATTAGATAGTTGGTGATTTTTTTGTAAGAAATGGCAATAATTATTGTCATTTGTAGCTAAATAAAAAAAAACTCGAAGAAAGGAGTATTAAAATATTAGAGTTCTGTTACTTAACATAAACAAAGTTGATTGGGCACTCAAGTAGTTAAGTGTAATTAATTCAGATACCTAATAATAATTATCGTATTTTAAATAACGAAAATAATATATGGTTTCGTTTTATCTTTAGAGGAATTTATAATTATTGATTGTTGCTTGACCTAATAACTAATTATCGTTTTAGTAATTTAATAGATTACCTACTGGTCAATACTATTATGTTTAAACAAATAAAACATGATTGATAAATAGATAGATTAATCCGTACTTATCTCTAACTATGCTTAATTACTTAAACCTTATTTTTTATCGTTTTATGGACAATAAATGACTCATTGAAACTCTCTTATAGTTTTACATAAAAATTCCGTTATTAAAAAAAGATTTGAACTTCTATGGTTATATGACTTTTTTTAATCATAAAAATATTATTTGATTATATATTGTAACAACACTTCTCTAGTCTCTTATAATCAGTCAGTCGTCAGTGTGAATAGGATACTATGTTGAGCAAGCCGTGTACAACAATCTTTCACTTTTTATGTTGTCCTATACAATTAATAGTTAAAATATGGTGCTTATTAAAGGTTAACTATTTTAAAAAAATTAGAAAGTTGAAGGAATATGTTTTATTAAATTTTAATTTTTTGTTATATTATGCAGGGTTATGTGCGAGCCTTGCGTGTATGCAATCCAAGCGTAAGAGCCGTAGCTGATGAGTTGGAAAGAGATGAAATTGAACGTTGGTCAAGTTCTCTTCCACAAGCTAGAGTTACTCGCTGGGGAGGAATGATTTCTACACCCGACGAATATCTTCAAGTATGTAACAACTAATTAATATTGTGAAACTATTATTATAATAGGTATACAAAACTATTGTTTATTTTTAAATATTTTTCTTATTCAGAACAACATAAAACAAGCACTAATTGAAAGTGGTTGTCCTGCTCATATCCTAGATGATCTCGTTAAAAACTGTCACGAACGCAATTGGCCATCCGGACTATCAAGCCTAGAAACTAGGCAACACAACAGAAGGCACTATGACCGATACAACTGCAAACGTATACCAGGAAAACAGGCGGTCATTGTTTTACCTTGTGATAATATTATGGTTAGTGATGACATGATGTCTGAACCTGGTCTCATTATGATTTTTGCACATGGAATCGAATAAACTGTATGTGCATGTCGTTTCAGCTACCGTTATCAACTATTTTTTTTTTAGTCCTATTTTGTTATTTTTTTACGTCCAAAAAAAGTTATGGTTAACAATGAACCATTGTGATAAATTATATATACCATAAATCTATTACAGATCAAGAGATCACTCATGTTTTTACAGCTGCTTAAAATTGTAATTTAAGATAAGTTTGTTTCTTCAACATAACAATTTCAGATTATACATTTTTAAAAAGACTAACAAAAAAAAAATATAATGAGCTTATCACAACTGTACAAAAGCCTATACTTCAGTATTGATAAAATGTGTTTGCTATAATATATACAATGACATTTAAATCTTAACAAACATTTTCAACTTGTTAACTGTAATAAAACATAATTTTATTAAGAAATTTTAACTTGAAATTTTATATTTTTATTATATGTATTTAGTTATCATAAAATATTTTAACTTTGAGATTTGTACATCATTGTTGTATAAATGCGTACCTAAAATATTATAGTTATCATAAAATAGCCAGTATGTGTTTTTAATATTATGTTATATAGCCTTAATGAAATTATTGTTTTATATGAATATATAATAATTTGAATGTTTAATATTAAGTCAATTATACGAAAATTATCATGCTAAGTATTGTCGTAATCATATAATATACAAGATTTTTTATAAAGTACTTCAAACTGTTGTGTATACAGCATTATTTGTTATCTTATTAATACTACAATAATTATTATTACATTGAAATATCTAAGACAAATTTAAACTATAATTAAAAATAAAATACTTTTAATGTTATAACTTATAAGCATCTGAGACAGTTGTATATATATAAGTAACTCATGGTACTCAACTTCTTATTTTGGATTTGAAATTCAATGATGAGTAATAAATTATAATCAGAACTATGAACCCTTTGGTAAAAAATAGTAGAACAACATCATAAGCTCAGCTGATTGATGAATAGCGGCCTATTTTTTGTATATGAAAATGTATACAAATAACTTTAAATAGTATTTATGTTTTAATCTGGTGTTAAAACAGTGGTAAAATCAAGACTTGTGAACATATAGTGTGCGGTTATTTTGTAATGAAAAATACTCGAATGGTAGATCGCAGATACTTCCAAATTCCAATACAAAAATAATTAGAAGATCCACATATATTTTTATTTACAATATATGGGTACTTGATTACAATAAATATAAATGTATGTGTAGGTAAATAAATATTTATTTACCTAATTTGTTAAATCATACTTAAAATGTTTGATTTTTAATTTTTTAAATGACAAACATCCAACATAGATTTCACTTCTTTTTAAAGAAATATTCTATCTAATTATTTAAATGTACAAATAGTTTAAAAAAAACACTCAGATTTTAAACTTAAAAGTTAGAGTATGTTTTACAGTAGGATAGAGAATCTAGTAAGTTGCCAAAACAAAATATTTCTAGTTCCTTTTCTCAGTATTTGGGAAAACCAAAAAATAAATAAGAGAACACTCTTTGACCCCTTTACATGGGTAAAAATATTATTATAAAAATAATAACAATAAACTTATTTTCAACTTTTCAAATCACCCCAAATGATCCTAACCATCATGGCTGTAACTTTTTTTTTCGATAGGTGCATCATCCTTTAATAGTACTAAATCCTTCAAGTGAATTTCTATAGTACCTATTCTCTTATCATATCCTTAGTACTTTTTAACTAGTTTTTCTCTCTTGGTTTTAAGCGATTCTTGTTAGTTATATAGTAAAATATTATCATGGTTCCCAGTGGCAGCTTAAACGGGGTTAATTAGACGCAATTGAGTCACGAAAATAATGTAGGGTGGGTGTTGAAGGTTGACGTTTGTAGTTGAGTAGAAGTTAGAAACTTATTTTAACATCATTGATTAAATATAAAATACATTTAACATTTACATAATCAAAAGTCAACAGGAAAATAAATGCTAAAGATGCTATAAAACTACATCGGACTAATTGTACCTAAAAATATAGATATAAAACGTGGGTGGGTGGGTGGGTGTTGAAAATTATTTACTGTATCATCGAAAAAATAAGTTCACTCCGCCACTGATGGTTTCGGTTTAGTCCTTCATTTAATCAATATTTTTAACGTTCGTCCATGTACTACCTTATGCGCACTGTTGAAAATCAGCGAGTACCTATGAGAGGATTGTTTATTTTATTTCATGTGTAACTGGCAACTACATTAGTAAAGGTTAGAGCAGTGTCTCCACTCCCCTTGACTCTTTTAACAAAAAATATGTCATTAAAGTTTTCCCAAATTTTATTTATAGTAATTTGTTACTTTTCTTCAAGTACCGGCATATTACAGGTACCTACCTACATATGACGTTGTACCTGCTTACTAGTTATACTATGCGTGTAGATTTCATACATTTCAGATTAGTAAAATTAATAATTTTGTTATATTTGATACACGAAAAGTATTATCATGTAGTACAAATTTGTGTAGGTATCGTATTTGATCATATTTATATTATTTCTGCAGCCGTCCAATATATGTGTATATATTATGTGGACTTATACAGGAAAACGGCGCCGAGTGTGCATCGTACAACATACAACGTCATATATTATAGTTTCTGTCGCTGATGCACCTGGTTCGCTGGTGCAGGCCGCCGGAAAATGCGCGTCTAGCGGCTACAGCCGGTCCACGTACTGCTGGTTTGCTGCGGCACGTCCGCGGTCACGGGCGGCGCGCCGTTACGAATGGCCCGGTAGTAGTACATGAGCGAGTCCTGCAGTGACGACTGCGGCCGCCGCGACGACTCCTGGTCCCGCGAAGGTCCGGCCGAACACCTGGATGTGGCCGCGGGTGTTCGGCGACCGCATTCGTTGGCGCCGCCGTCGCTGCTGTCACCCGGCGATATTGGAAGTACAGCCAGTAACCGTCGTCTCGGTGGCGGCGCGCAACATTCGTCTTCGGTATCGGTGTCGGGCGACGGCGGTTGGTAGGTCAATCTGCGTCGCTGGCGGGGTGGCGTCGACGCGGCGGCGCAGGCCGATTCACCGTCCGGCGACGGCGGCATATCCCACGGGATCTCGTACGTCCCGGTCGGGGTCGCGGGGCATCGTTGGCCCTGCTGCTGAGGCCGTCGCTGAAACTCGGCCAGTTTTCGTCTCTCCTCGTCGATCAACCGCTGAATCCGTTGCCGGTCGTCGGCGCTCGGATTCGGCAACGGCTGCTGCAGCTGCGTTCGAGCGGAAGCGCGTTTCAGTTTCTTGTACTCGCGCATCATCTCGATGATTTTCATTTCCCTTTCCAAGCATTCCACCAGGTGCGCCCGCTGCTCGTTCAACCTTTCCAGTTCCCGTTGCATGGTTTGCTGTCGGTCGTCGTTTTCGTTCTGCAGATCGGGCTGCATTTCGATCGGCGAGCCAACCGCAGCCTCCGAATACTGCCCGTTGTCCACGTAAGGTTCGAATGCCAAACACTTGGGCCTCGGCGGGGCCGATGACGGACGTCCTCGAGACACGTCTTGCTGGGCAACGTCCCGGTGCTCTTGCCAGTTACTCATGTCCGCCTGGTCGTCGAAGAAATCGGGCTGGTAGCTGTGTTGATTGGCCATGGATACCCTCGCCCGGCGTTCCCGGCCACACGGGTCCCGTGGTCGACTATTGCTGCTGCTGCAGCAGGACGACCGCCGCCGGCTGCTCTTCTTCTTCTGCTGCATTAGTCCTTCGTTGATGATCTGATCAACCGGGTCGACGCAAGCTGCAGTAGGACTGGCGTTTGGTTCAGGGCAGCACTTCGGCGCACTGGGACGACGCTGGCAACATATGCTCGCGCCTTCGGTGACCAAGCAAGGTGTTTCGACTTTGGTGCAGCCGCAGCAGCCGAGCTCCTCGGCCAGGCGCCGGCGCACGCTCTGCGTCTTGCAGTCGACCGGTCGGTCGTCCCGGCGGCACGCATTGGGACAGCCCCGGTCGCCCGCCCGCCTTTCCGGTGACGCACCAGCCCGGAGTCCCGACTGCGCTCTCCGGTGATGCGACGGAGGTCCTGCAAGGGTGATATCATTTTCCCTTAACTCCTCGTGGTGTGCGGGACTCATATCGGCGGTTTTTCGTGTATGTCAATGAGACGTGTTTCAAATTTATATTTATAGTTGATTTGTTTCTTTAAAAATATTGTTGGTGGTTTTAAAATTAGTGTACCTACCCATACGTATGAATTATAATACATAGATACGTCGTCAGGCAAATTATCATAGTAACCATCATCAGTTAGCCAACAGAGTAGATATTTGTTCCGCAATTTTATTTAAAAAAAATATTTTACATGACGTTCTTGGCAATTATTTTCAGTGGTTTTGAGATATAATTATATACTCCTTATTAAATAAAATCTTTAAAAAAGTTAGACTTAAATAAAAAATAAAAAACTAATTAGGTTAGTTGTTCTCGGTAAAGTATAACTGTACTCTGCCGGGTCAATAATATACACCTCACGTCCACGCCTCCACGGTACACACATTATTTGACATTCTAAGTGCCCTGCAGTTAAAAATTTTATATTATTTAATACGTATAATTACTGTGTGGTAATGATAATAATTAATAATAATATGATATATACTTATATTTATCTTTATAATGGAAATGTTATACCTATACGTCTTGTATAAGTTGTAGTTTTACCATATTTCAATCATATTATTATTGCAAAATAATTAATAAGTGTGGTAATTGTAATAGTTCTTAATACAGAAAAAAAGAAAAATTAACATTTTCGAATTTTTTTTCGATGAATACTTATTAGTAGAGCTGTGAATTTGTAGGAAGGTGCATCTTTTTTAGCTCAATGTGAAACATAGCTTTTTAAGTACACGATTTGAATAATGTGACAATCAAGACATTTACAAAACTTTTATTTTGTATTTTTGTATCTTTTTAGATCATATTCAAGATTTTCAAGAAGAAAAATTCGATACGTATCGATACGTAACACCTCGTATCGAAGTCCGAGTCTGATACGGGTCGGTACGTATCGCTTATATACTGCACGTGTAACTACTTGAACGCTCAAAATTGCCTCGATACGTATCGATACACTCCAAATTCTTCCTTGAAAATCTTGATTGTCATTTTTTAGTGGATTTTAGGGTATTTTTTTTATAAAATTCCGTCGATTTCCATCTCAACACACATATTTTTTATTTTGCACATTTTATGAAATAATATTTTACACAAGCTGTATGCAAGGGCGTCATTTCATATTTTTTCTGGGTGTGCAAACTTTTAGGCAGGCCAATTTTGACATTTCACCAGGCCATGAAAAAAAAATATTTATACATATATATATTTAAATGTAGGTAACCTATGCAAACCTATGTAAATGTTCTTTCCTTCCCTTTTATACCTTAGACGAATCTTTATTTAAACAATTTTATCAAACTCATTTTCATTCAATTTAGACGTCAGTCAAATAATAAAATAATTTTCTACAGTGAATAAGTGAATTTTTAAATTATTATTAATAAATGATGTTTAAAAACAAGTAAAACATAGTTTAAAATAAATGTTTAATAAGTACTTGTACTTATACATGTAATGATGAAATATGTATTTTATTAATTAGGTACCGGCTATACTATCCATTTAAGAAAATTTATAATTTTACATACTAAACATTACACCTGTATATAATGTGTCAGACGTCAATGTGTAATATAATTGCATCACTCATACTATTTTGAAATTTTTGAAAGATATCAACTATTGTGAAGATTTGGGTTTCAAATGTCTGATCCTACTGATCTAGGTGGATAAAAAAATATTGCGACAAATGTCCAGACCAACTATGCAGAGCTATTTAGAGGCATCATTCTAAAGCACGAGCTTTGGCAATATACGTGACGTTTTTTTGTTGGTACCTACAAAATAAAATATCAAAGTTGAAAAATTAAAACCGTTAGCGAAGAGTATAAAAAAATGTATCTTTATTCTTCGTGCTCAATCCTAAGCGTTTGATATTTTAGTTGATGTTTTTCCGCTGATTTCTCACCTTGTAAAATTACTTATACCAGCTATAGCAAATACTACTTATGGTTTGTAGATAAAAATAAATTTGATGTTTTTTACCTAGTCGTTTTTTTTTCCTAGATTCATAATTAGTGTTAGATATCTTAATGATAAGTTCTCTAATGTTTCTCCAATAGTATAATCATAGAATAGATTAAATCTATTCTGTAGTCTAATGTTTCTCTCAGACATTTTTTTAAAAAATATTTTTTATTAAATAAAGTCGTACCGACGTACGTCATCTTAACTTATTGTTGATAAATACATTTTTTTTATACATATGAAAAATAGATACCTAACAATTAGTAATTAGTAATAATATTACTTATTAGTTATTACTTTATTAGTAATAAAAGACGCTAACAGCTACGTTATAAATTATTTACAAATCAGAAGAAAATTTAAATTAAATTAAATAAATATAGTTATAACAGCAGGTCGTGAAGACATCCACGCTTGAGTCTGCATACAGCAGGTGGGTCACTTAATCTATACAATTTAGCACTGTGAGCAGAATTTATGTGGTCGAGGAAGAAGTTGATTGTTAACTTTTTAGTGTACTCAGTTATTGTGGGTAGCTGGAAGTCTTTGTGAATTGCATCATTACGTACAAACCACGGGGCATTAGAAATGGTTCCCAGAACTTTTGATTGGAAAACTGGTATTTTTTGAATGTGGATTTTTGCACAATTTTCCCACACAGGGACTGCGTATAGAAGTAGCGGTCGTAGGATTTGCTTATATAGCATAAGAGAACATCTGCAGCTTAATGCAGTTTGTCGGGTTATCAATGGGTCTAGAACTTTTAGCCTCTGATAGCCTAGTTTGTAGGTGATAATATGTGGATTCAAAGTTAATTTCCTGTACAAAATTAGACCGAGGTATTTGATATCAGCCATCAGGTGACCAAGGAATACTATTACAGTACATTTATAAATCCACGGTTTGTCTAATACTCTAATGAACGAGCATGGACTAAGACCGTGGACTAAGATATCTTAGGCTATCTCTAATATTGGGTATTGAGATTGATATTAACACAGAATAGAACCTTGGAGATAACGTCACAGAATAACGTGAAATCACGAGAAATATTCTGTGATAACGTTAATGCCGAAAGCTGATTAATAAGTGATAATGAGATTATTCTTTTTCTAAATATACGTTCCTTTTTCAAAATCGTAATTAATGTTATTTTATTTGGAAACTTCATATTACTTATTTTTAATATTTAATGTTATTGCCTAGTTCAATGGTTTGAAGTAATGTCTTTATTTCCAGCATTTGAAGATGCCACAACCAAATGTGGTTCAACTCCAGATGTGGAAGGTAAGAGAGTTTTTTAAACTGATTTAAAGACGAATTCGACCATTCATGTATGTATATTGTATATTAGATGTAAATCTAACGTTTGATGAACAATACTAATAAGGGTAGGCAATATAATCGGTTTCATATTGGTTTATATTTTTAGCTTGAAAATGATTTAGTTCACTTCATCTAAGATAGTTTGTTTGCATTGGCCACCGAGTTTATTTTAGTTTTGAATTGAATTAATAGAGTTTAAATTCAGTTGATGTCGAATATTAACCTGTATTACTTTTGTTTTTATAGCAAACAAAGAACAAAAGGGACAACCAGAATGGCTTGAAAATTCTAGTTTTGAGCCTGAAGCTTTAGCCCTAATTAAAGAGAGAATCAAAGAAGATGAAAAACAAGAGCATGAGATAAATGTTCAAAATTCTTATAAATTGTACAAAAAATTACACGGGAAAAAGAAAAAAAAGAAGGATAAAAAACGTGTTAAAAAAATTAAACGTCCAAAGTAAGTCATAATTCAAGCAGATATGTTTGTTGTAAACAATTTGAATTAAATTGCTATTTATTGTTTATTTACCTTTATCAGATTATACATTGACCAAATTTTAAAGGATTGCGATTTTATTTCAATCGATTGTAAAAGAGAATTGGGAAATTTAAAAGTTGAAAAACTGTATAGACCTGCTGCTCCTATGTAAGTTTATTAATAACATAATAAGATTACTTCTGTTTTTCTATTTTGATATATTTTATTGAGATATTAAAATATTTGTTTTGTTTTGTTTTGTCTTAAGGTTTCGTGTTAGTAATAAGTATCGTGTTCTAGATCATCAAGGATGGGTATATAATTCATTTAAGCAAAAACAAATTAAACGATATTACACTTTAAAAGAAAAGGATTGTGGTGACAGAAGTATTGAGATAAATATAGAAGAAGATTGTTTAACTCAAAATAAACTATTAGTAAATATAACTAAAAAAGTTCAAGAAGAAGATGATGATATTGAAAAAGTTGAGTTAAATTCAATAAAATGTGAGAATCGTTTAACTGAATTGACTGCTGGGTATAATAAACATTTAGCAGAACAGCCAAATGATATTGATTCATGGATAAAATTTGTAAATCATCAAGTAAGGTTTTATTTTAAATGTATTTTATTTTTGAAAATTACTTTAAATCCTTTTTCTTATTTTCCTTCTCCCTTCCCCTCAACAACTGTTTGAGGTCAGTCACCCTTGTCCTACATTTCCATAGGTTTCCTTTTATCTACTTACGCCAACTATTTCCATGTTATTCTCTAATTTTTTGTCTCTACATCTTTTCTTTGGTCTTCCTCTACTATTAATTAATTTACTGAACAATCTCAACCTATTCTTTCTCATTTTGTCTATAATCAGGGTGCTTTTCTTACACTGCTCTTAATGAATTATTTTCTCATAACACTTTCCCTACTCACTCCGCTCATCCACCTTAGCATTCTCATATTCTATACTCAGTTTTACTTGCACTGTTAAGCATACAACAGTTAACACTGTTTTGCTTAAATCTCCACTGTCCTATCCATGGCTAGCCTCACAACTGTTTTATGAAAATAACTTCAAATTAACTTATATATACTATTGTTATACAGGAAGCTTTATATTCTTTAAATCGCGGATATGGTTATAAATGTAAATTGAATAAAAAAGTCATCTTAGAGAAGCAAATTGCTATATTAGACAAAGCACTATCATTTAATTTTGAAAATAGCCAACTCTTAGATATGAAATGGACACTTGCTGAAGATTATTTTACACCAGAAGAAGTAATATCTCTTATGTCTCATAAGTTCATAAAAAATCATTTTTAACAATTTTATTTTTATATACTAGCTTAATAAAGAGCTTTTGAAAGAATTAGACAAATATAGTTCATCCAAATCTCCTCAAACATTATTATGGTGGCATTATATAAATGTAAACCAAAACTCTTTATCAGACTGTACAACATCTAGTGTTCTGAAAAGGTATTCAGATGCTATGTTTGCTTTGGGTAAAATAAAACGAGGTTTACCATTGAATGAACAACTTGAAATACAACAAAATATTATCGGTTAGTATAATATAATATCAGTTCTAGTTCAAATTCAAATTCATTAATAACAAAATATTTTGTACTAACACTTTTTATTATATTTTATATTAAATTTATTTTATGAATATGCACATGTTATAGATCTGTTTGTGAGGTGTGGTTTATTTCTGAGACAAGCTGGACATTATGAACAGTTGTTAACTTTAATAAATATGTATTTTTCAATCAGCATTAACCATTTTGACAGTGATCTTATCGAAAAGTTTTATATTGAGTCATCTGATGACATAAGTAAATACAATTGAATAATATTATTTTATAGGTACTCTGTTTTAAAAGGGAATATACTACCACACTAGTTTTCCCTTTAACTGGGCACTACGTATATTGTTATGTGAGACACTACCGAAGTTTTTTTTTTTTTTGGGGGGGGGGAGTTCTACAATATTTTATTGCTAGGGTCCTTGTATAGTAAATTTGATATATCAGAGGAGGGGGGCTTAAGTCCAAAAGCACCCCCAGGCTACTTATGTGAGAGATTCCTGCCAACAGACAAAAACTGGTCACTGTCCAGTATATTCTCTTTTGAAACTGATTATATGAAATGTTGTATGCTACCAATTTAATAATAATGTAATATCTTACAGTTTTTGATAATGAACTAAAAACTATGCCTCTAAATAAAGCATGGTATCAAGTGGAATCATTAAGAACACGTGATCGTTGGTTACCTCTCCCTAAGCATATGGCAGATGATGCAGAAGATCCTCAAAGAGTTGTTTTACCTGAAGAAATGGCCGAATTAGTTCACCCTATAGCCATTCATAAGTCTGTCATTGCAAATCTGGTTACTGCCTGCTTTATTTTACTTAAAATGCCCATTTTACCATTTCGTCATTTTGTTGCATACCAATTAGGCATTCATAAATGTCATTATTATTTAGATAGTCTTGAGATTATTCTCAGCAGTCTCTTTATGGCTCATCATTTTGAAGATTGTAAGTTAATATATTATATATATTTAATAACTGTCATTTTGCTACAATCATAATTTATTAGTATTCATATTTTTTTCCAGCAAATTTTGGCGAAAAGAAAGCAAGTAATGCATTGTTGGTAATGCTCAATACAGCAATGCCTCCTAACTATTATGAAAAATCGATTTCCAGTCAAACATATTCTCGTTTCTTAACTACCATTTTAAGACATATAACTGATTGTTTGTACGCTATGGATTATATTGATGAAGCTAATATGTTTTTGGTATGGTGGTTAAGATTTGAAAGATATCGTATGATTATAAATTTCAGCTCTGATAACAGTTGTTTGGTGTCTGAAGTAAAACTGTTGCTTGGAAAACCTCATTACAGGTAATATGCAATACCCAAATAAAATAACTTTACATAAAAAAAGGTATTTTTGTGTTGCAGAAATAATATTCCTTTGTTCATTGAATTTGCATTACTCAAAAATCAAGTAGGTAAAAAAGATGATGCATTAAAAATTTTACAGAAATTAGTTGATGGTCAATCTGTTTTGTTGAATAATCAACCAGTTTATTTGAACATTACTTATCGAGCACCATTCACAGCTATTTATAAGAATATTGTGGAAATATTGATTCAATCTGAGTGCAAGTATGTAATACCTTTTCTACATTTTATATTTCATATTAATCCATATAAATTGTATGTTATTAGTTATTACTAATAATAATTGTTTTGGATTTAGAGAAAAAGCTTTACAAACACTTATAGCTCTTGCAACTGGAGTACTGCCAGAGCAAGCAAGTTTAAATTTAACAGAAGAAGCTATGCTTGTATTTGACAATGTCACCGAGAGCATTCTAAATGAAAAAGAACAATTTGCATGTTGTGATCTGAAGTATAATTATTTACCTCAATTTCTCATTGAATGGATTATCTGTCGAGCTTGGTTTTTATATTTGACTCAAAATGTACAAGATTCTGTTTCTATGCTAAAAGATGTAATTAGAAAAATTAAAAATATTATTACAACAGAAGGCTATCAAGAAAAACAGTAAGACAATTTTAATATATACTTAATTTAAAATTTTATTAATCGATTTGAAATTGTTACAGTGCTGCTGAAGAGATTTTAACTGAAACCATGATTGTCATTTTAAATTATCATTGTAACAAATCAAAAACATATCATAAAGAATTAAAAATATGTTTGCGAAGTTCTATATCAAAGTACTCTCACAATATGCAATTTTTATTTTCAATGCTTTGGAATGAGGTGAAAAAAAATTCAAAGAAATAACCTAACCTTTGACAACAAAAATTGTTTATTTTATTTTTTATAGACAAAGTATGGAGGTTTTGGAACACCACTATGGCAAATTGAAAATGTTTATGTCGACAATGTTGTTGCTGAAAATATGGAAACTGTCAGATTAATGTTGATTCTTGTAGGCAGAGAACGATTGAGAATAGCAAGTGATGTAGCAAGAAAACATTTGAATGATAGTGATAGCTCTATGAGTATATATGGTAAGGCTCTTTCATTTATTTTATGACTTAAATAATCATGTTTTAAATAATTAGCCTGTTTTGTATTTGAGGTGAATTTTATTGCTATATCCCGCCATGTAAACATATTAATAATAATACAGAGGTCAGTCTTAATTACAATATAGCTAATAAACCAGGGTAGATAATCATTGCATGAGTCACACATGGTAATGCCCGTGAGGAGGAAATTACTACTAAAACTCAAGGAAAAGCTAATGGATAAAAGTAATAAAATAATCCTACAAAATTATATACAAATTAATTAGTATTTACAAATAATACTCAATAGTTATCAAAAGTAATATCATGAAGGATACAAACTCGCATTCGATTGTGGGCATAAGCATTTCCGACAAGATTATAGATGGTCCCACTTCTGTGGGAATGATACGCATATCTAAAGGCTGGGAGGAGTAGAAAGTAGGCCTATACAGGAGAGCCCCGAATAGACCGTATTTAGATGTGATTTGACCAGACTAGCCAGAACACCTTCCTGCTCGTCTAACTTTTGATTTTATTACTTTGGACTTAGAATAATTTGAGCAATCATTTCTTTGGACTTGGAAAATATTTGAGTCAAACCGACTATTTTCTAACACTTAGAATAATTCACTGAGTCGGATATTTTGATACAGCATGAGAATTTCTCAGTTAAAAATTCAATGTGTTTAATTTGGTGTATTTAAAATAAACTATACAAAATTCAAACGGTCTACAATATCATTTCAACAATTAGTACACTTCATCATCTTTCTTGCAATGATACCTGTAGTCAAAAGATCACTACAGCATTGATTTTTCAATGCAATGTCATATGGTTATTAATTGCATCTGTAAAGTGAGACGTTTGTAGCTATATAAATCTCCAAAGAACTGCAAATAAATTATCTTTGTTTTACAGTTCTGATAAAAAGTATTTTTGTGTTCTAAAAAAGTAACAGGGACTCTGGAATGGTTGATTCTGAAATAATTAAAACATATTTTTGTAGAAAATTAAAATCAGTACTGTTATGAATATTAACATAATTTTTAAATGTTTTTGTATACTCAGGTATTCTCATTTGGAAGGTTACAATTACTATTTTTTGCTATTCATAATTAATAAATCAGTTCAAATGTATTAATAAAAAATCCATATATTATTTATATTTTTACAGGAGGTGGAAATATTTTAGATGTGTGCAAAAACATGCGTAATTTGTTTGACTATTTCATAAGAAATCTTAGCAATATCACAGGAATGAAAAAGTGTCCAATGTTTTGGCGACTTTATCTACATTACATATCTGAAACTTCACCATCAGATTATAAAAAATGTTACTACGAGGCCGTTGAAAACTGTCCATGGCATAAAGTATATAAAATTGTTAATCTTATTGAAAGTATATTTTGTTTACAAGACATATGTTTTTACAGTTTTTATACATGGAGGCTGCGTTTTACCTTCTAGAAGAGCTACCAAATATCTGTGATATATTGGTTGAAAAAGAGTTAAGAATACATATTACACAAGAAGAGTTATTAGTTTTGAGAGAAGACTAAATTAAATATAATACTTAGTGACACAAAAAAATGTATTAAAAAATATTATTAAATTATGTACCTATTCATTAGTGCATTTAATCAACAAAATCTTGTCAATTAACGATGCAGTCTCCTAATATATTCATAATATATTTTTGAAATTTATGTTAACATATTATAATCGTTCAAAATGGCTTGTGTAATGTATGAAATATGACTTAGTCATGATAAGACTGAACATTTTATGTAATATATATTTATTTTCAAAAACATTAAATTGCATATTTAAGTATACTAGTCATTTTGTACAATAACATTGTGTTTTAATTACCTGTGCAATCTATGAAAAATTTGGTATTTAAAGTATCGAACCCATAGTTTAATGATCAGAATAATAATTATTCACCATTAGTAGCAAATTAAATTTAGTTAGTACTATGGGAAGTCAAAAGTAAAAACTTAATTGTACTTTTAAAACATTTTGGAAAAACAGGAATTTCCTATGTACTAGGCACTAATGTATAATTTTCTATGAACTTGTCATCATTTCATAAAGGTCAACATTTACGATAACATATATAATAAAGATTAAACATAATACAATTGGGGCATGTACCAGTTGCCCCCCAAAAGTACCTATTTTTACACCAATTCCCCTCTTGTTGTCCACAGTTGGACCAGTTGTCCTCACATGTTAATATATAGCCCATGAAATTGGGAAGGTAAATATACAACCAATAAATAAAATACAAAATTATTTATTATAACTATAATGATAGGTAAGTGGGCATGCAATGTAATAACTTGTCAAAAAGGTAATAACATACAAGTTAATAATTACTAATAGTTTTTACAAAATCTAATCTAGTTTCAAAACTTGTTATTGGATAAGAGAATTTAGTTCTGATATATTAGATAGTTGTTCAATTCTTTGGTATCCAAACAAAATAAAGCACTAAGTTTTTCCCTTTTTTTTTGAAATTTCATAGTAGTTTGAAAATAAAATACAATAAAATATATAACTACGCATTGTAATAAAAAAGCGTTATATAGTTTTTGTTAAATATGTATGTATTGTACTCTTCTCAACCAATAAATGGTAAAAAAATGAATTAAACATGTAAAATTGTGTACGTTCGTTTATAAATAAAGTGAGTGCAAAATATGTAATACTCTGATAAAAGGTGTAATTGAAATCGGCTAATTGGTTGGTGTGACAAAGATAAATTTCAGCCTTGTCCAATTTAAAATTAGATTAGGTACCTGATGTTATATACCAGAGATGCCAAACCTTTTGAACGCAAAATTAGTAATGACCTTTTTAATTTTTTTAGAGCGTGCCATGAAAAAAATATTAAAAATTAATATTTTGTTATACTATAATTTGATTGTATAATTAATGTATTAGTATAAAAAGGTTAGTTTAGGTTATTATAATTTATAGGTCCTATAATATTATATACCTATTATATAATATATAAAAGTAAAAAATTTCGCGTGGCCACAAAATCTTTTCGCGTGCCGTGGATTTGCCATCCCTGTTATATCTTATATAGTTCTAAATAAAAATGATTTATATTACGTACCTAGTTTATGTCTCAATGAAGTCAATTTTTTTAGTTATAATATGAGAAATCGGTAAAAATTGTCTTAAACAATTAATTAAAAACATCAAAAATGCCCCAAATAAATGTTGTGGTTACAACATGGAGCTCTCGAAACACACCTTTAGGTTGGAAGGCATTGTGTAAGCATAGATAATAAAAGAATGGATAGGCCATTAGGCCCTATCGCACGGGCATGAAGTTATTTTACTTTGACACATACAAAAAAAAATCCTTTGAAATCTGTTTCATTGAATATATATGTATCATAAAAAAATTATTTTTATAAATAGACAATATTCTTATGCAATGATAAGATTTTAAACTACTGCTACGATATTCCCAATCCTTCCAACTCTCAACTCGCAATGTTCGCCGATGATACGACAATCCTTACACAAGACAGCTCTATAGACTTATCGATACAAAAACTTCAATCTTCATTGAATGAAATCACTTCCTGGTTCCAAAAATGGAAGCTGAACCTCAACCCGACTAAGAGCGCGGCTAAAATATTCACCCTAAAAAGGTACGTAGATCCTAAAAGCATTTACATTAAAAACCATGCATTACAGTGGAACAGAAAAGACGACTCGATTAAATATCTTGGTGTTTTCCTCGACGAAAAACTTTCATGGAACATCCACATAAATAAGAAACTCACACAGGGCTATGCCAGAATGAGAATGCTCTACCCCTTAGTAAATTTTAAATCTACACTCCAGATAAAATCGTCACTCCTTCTGTATACATCGATAATAAGGCCTTTGATATCCTACGCCTGTCCTGTTTAGGCAGCCGCGTCACCCACAAAAATAAAAAAGTTACAAATTGTACAGAACAAATTTTTGAGGATTGCCTCAAAGCTCCGTGGTTCATGAGAAACAGCCAAATCCACAACGATACGGGTATACCCTTCATTAACAAATGGATAATGACTCAATTCCAAGACTTTCACGCTAATTAAAAAAATTCGGACGGAGCCCGTCACTACAATCTAAGACAAAAAACACAAAACAGACGTCTGCGACCTCGACTCCCCCAGGACATTCTACAAACGGATAGCGAAGACTCATCATCAGAAGAATAAAACATTAAGAACACACTTACACTATATATTATACCTATAATTTTACTTAACTGCATCAATGTAAAAAATCATGTACTCTGTATAACCCAACCCATTGTTAATAATAATACTTGTTAAAAAACAATACTTGTAATAGCACCCAGTGTGCTGAAACATTTTAAAATTAAATAAATTAAAAAAAAAAAAAAAGATTTTAAATAATTTTTTTAATTTTGTATTAAAAATTTGCTTTGATTATTTAAATACACTAACCCGTAGTAGGTATAGGGATTATTTTATTTATGTTTTTTGCGTTTTCTGTAAAATATATGCATTATTTAGAACCATGACCCTGTATAAATTGTATGTTTATAAGGCTCGTAAAATAATGCATCCATGTATGACGTTAATATGTGTATATTTCATTAATATTTTTTTCCCTGTCCATAATTGGTAAACCTATACAAAATACAAATACCATGAATGCAATCATGTAAAATATCTAAGCTGCCCTTATGATAATTAAGTCAAAATATTTCTTGATGCAGTTCTTATATTGTAATAGATGTTATGTGCACATTGCACATAACTTACATGAGACTTAAATGTTTTTTTAAATATAATTTATAATTAATTACTAATATATTTTGTTTGGTATTACATGTTTTCATTTTCATTTCAACTTTGTTATTCAACGAATAAAAAGATGAAATTAGGTGTAAATACTCAGCATGGATGTAAGCATCAGACATATTGTTTAGTTCCCGACATCCAGAGACTAGACTACTATAAACTATGAAGTATTAAGTACTTGAGTAATGAAACGCTTTGCACAGGGTACAAAACTACAAACTATAAGATGTTAATCTCTAACCAATGTTGATGGTGATAAAAGATTGACTATATAATGGTAAAAATGTTAATGAAATAAACATATATGCACATGTATGAATGCGTAATTTTACGAGTCATAAAAATGCATCTTGGTCATAGTTCGAACAAATGCATATATTTAACAAAAAACGCAAAAAACATGAATGATCCTTATACCACGCGCGTTAAAGTAACAACTCTAGCGTACGCAGCGCAGCCCGTGGCTGTTTAATCATGCGACTCATTTTGGAACGATTTTTCATGCTGGCGCGGGTTGCCGTACAAGTTTCGTCTCCTTATCCTAAGGCCTTCATGCCCAAAACATTATTACGTATTTCTTAATAATGCATTCCATAGATATAGAAATAATTAAGAATATTCAAATTAACAATAACTGTAAATTAATTTTATATTATCACTTTCACAGGTATTAATTTCCGATTTTTATTACTTAAATTTTGTTGACGTCTTAACACAATTTCATTTTATTGTTATCACTTAATAATTTAATATACATATTTCGTTAACTAATAATTTCAGTTATTTTGAAATTTTGAATTCATGGATTTAAAATTAAAAACTATATCTAACTTATTACTATTTTTTGTAACTATTCATTAAGTAAGAGTTTGTTACCCATTTGTGGGTTTCTCAACTAATAATTTGTAGTTAGGTAAATTATGGTTATGCATCAGATTCTTATTTTATATAGGTTTTAAGTAAACATCCTTCAATTAAACCATCTCGATAATCATGGACCATTTAATGCCACCTTCTTTTCAAAATCATTTAAAGAATTTTATTATAGCAGCCAAACAATATTCATATTGTAAAGATGAATCATCTTTTAATGGAGTTCTTTGTTCATTACAGGTATGTAATAAAAATTAAATCTGTCTATATCGTTACATGATCAAAATTAAGTCTTGTCTATGTAACTAGTTGGTTTGCAAATAATTGCTAAAACTTGATTAGCAGTAATTTTAACGCATGATGATTTTCATAAAAAAATATATCCTTAATTTGTATTGGAATCGCCTTATATTAGTAATTTATTATTGATTTGCTTAACTCTTACTAGGGATACATATAATTTTACTTACTTATATACGCCAAAATATTTTCGGTAAAAATTCCTAAACATTAAATATAAATCTTATTAATTAAATGATCTACTGTTACCACTTATATTCAATTAATTAAATTTAATTTGAATTTATAGATTTAAATTTTAAAATTAATAACTACATTTTTAGTTTCAAACAGTGTATCATACACTACATTCTGTTATTTATAAAAAATGAGTAACAATAACCAATTTATACCTTATATTTACATAATAATAATATTCACATTAATTGTAATTTTTATTTTTATTTCTGATTAGGTATTTAGTATACATGTTTAGATATAGGTATATGATTATTGTTTAAGCTAAATATAAATTATAAATTATTGTTCATGTATCATTTATTTTCAGATCCTCGGACAGCATGAATTTGTTTTTAACTCTAAAGACACATTCAGACATGAGTTTTGTATTAACTTATATGAACTAATGAACAGTATTAATGATGATTCAGATATTATGTGGGCTGCTGTTAATTTATTGCAGTCTATTGTAAAACAAGGATTATTTCAAAACACAATACTAAACAATAATGAATTTACACTAATTCTAACAAAACTACTAAAAGATGAACTATCATTTGATAAAAAAATTAAAATACTCAAACTACTCCAGGTAAATTGAAGTCTAGTTATTAAACTTGATTTTAACTTATTGGCAGGGCTCGGATATTCTTTGCATTTAATTTTTTGTAATTTTTGAATGTTTCAATTTAGACACACATTGGTTGTTTCACACTTCCCAGATGTCTTAAACGATTTTTTATTTTGCTTACTTAGAATTTTATGTGTTATTTTTAGATATATTCTTATACATGAATGGATCAAATTGAGTACAATTGAATTTTTTTTTCATTCGCCTTCAAGAATGTTTGAAATAATTGGAATTTATATAACTGAGATGTTAGTATTGAAGCAATATCCAATAGGTATTTCTTACTTCTATCAAAAAACTAAAAGTAAACATAAATTTAGAATAAAATAAAATGTTCTTATTTCTAAAAATTGACTTTTAGTATTATAACTTCTGAGCCCTGTTTAGTTATAAGTTTATACTTGGAGTTAAAATATAAATATTATGAATTTCAGGAATTGACTTATAGGACAAAAATACAATGGCAGGAAGGCCATTCATCTGAACTAATAAATCTATTGGTAAAATGGATTTCAACCGAAGACAAAGATCTTATATCATTAAGTCTAGGCGTTCTAGTGAATGTGTGTTGTAAAAACAAATTTGCCATGTTTACTCTTGTGAAATGTACACATTCTAAATCCTTCATGCGTCTACTTTTAAAATTACAATCTGATGATATATTCATCAAAGTCCAAGTATATAAATTATTATTAGTCTTAGAACAAGTATCTGGTCAGATACCAGATGTCGATGTTAACAATTTAATTGATGTAACATTTGCTGTTTTGGAAGAAGGCCTTAAACTAAAAAATGTGTTTGTTCTACGTCATGCTGTAGACTTTTTTATTGATATAAGTGAACATTCACGTTGGAAAAATTCTGTTTTAGAATATGACGGGTATATTTATTTTATATTATACATTTTGACATATAAACTATTTTCTAACTTAAATTTATTGATATTTTAGCTATAAAACAAATTTAATTAAAATATTGGAGTCTACGAACAATTTCAAACATATTGAGAAGTCTCAAGGCAATTATCACTTAACAGTACAAAGTGTAGACTTAGTTTTACAATTTGTGCATCATGTTATTCAATTCAAAAATGAAGATTTAATCATATTATATCCTAAAATCATAATTTACATTTTGCATTGGACTCAAGTTCCAAATCTTTATGAACAAGCCATGTCAATTTTACAAACAATAATTATTAATATACGAAGTTATAATAGTTACATAGATCAAACCCTTAAGTGTGATATTTATGAAAATCTGGAAAAGTGTTTAAATGTAAGTTGAAATCTGTAATAAAATTGTAATTTTAACAATAAATAAATATTAAAAATAAATAATTAATTTCACTATATTAACATCTAATTAATGTTGCAGAACAAAAAGTTGTGAATCAAATGTTATTTAACTCTTCTTTGCAATTATTATTAATATTGTTATATATTAATTATTAATTATGATTTATGACCTATTGTACATTTTAAAAAAAACCTGATTTAAATAACAGATTAACTACTTAATTACATCGGCAAAAATTTATATTTGTTCTTCAATATTAAATATTAAAACAAATAAATATTACTGATGATTTTTTTTGTATTAATATTTTTAACACATCACTCATCTCTATAAGACTAGTATCTACTTAAGTTATCTATTTAAATTGTGTCACTAACTGTAAATGTACACTAATTATATTTTTTAGGAATTTCTAATTGTTTTATTTGAACCAAATACAAATGTAGAAAATGATTCAGTTATCTGTACATGGAATAAATATGGAATATGCTTGAGACTTCTTCAAGAAATGTTAAAGATGCAAAATTTATATGCAATAATTGAAGAAAAACTTCATGTTTCGGTAAGAAATATTTTTATAATATTTTATTTAACAATATAATTTTAACTTTTATTTTTCAGTCTCTTCAGTCTTTATTCCATTCCTTGATATCGGTCGATATTAAAAACTTAAATAATTTACAAAATATCACATTTGTGTACATTGAAGCACTGTGTTTTCTATCTGAATTAGTGGCTAAAAATCCCACTTGGATGTCTTTATACTCTGAAATATTGAATCAGAAACATGTTTATCGTGTACTAGCATTTATAATATATAAAGGTTCAAAAAACATGAAACAAAAAGTATTAGATCTCATAACTAAATTTTCACAACAAAGGTAAAAAATAATTTATGTTTAAATATAATATTTATTTTAGCTATATTTGTAATTATATTTATATTTAGTACTTTAATGTTATCCGATTGTTTGGAAGAAATTGAACAATTATCTTCAGCTAAAGTAAAAAATATGTCTACAAATTCAGAGGAAAATGAAATAAAGCCATTATGTTCATTTGCTCAAGAAGAACAATTAAAAGTGTTCATTGATAAATTAGAAAATTTATTCAATTCTAATGAAGTAAACAATTGAAAAAATATCATATTTTTATATTAACATTATTTGTATGGTTCTATTTTTTTCAGTATTAACTTATCAAATTAAATATATTTTCTTTTAGATAATAAATGTTAAAACGAGTAATGTTATTACATTATATCAATACAAAATGAATACATTAAAACAAACTGAAGTGTGGCTAAAACAAAGTCTTGATAATGCTTCTGAAGAAATAACTCGGTTAAATTATAAATTAGTTTGTTTGAATAGTGAATCAATGCAACTAAATCAATTGTTATTAAACGGTCATCAAGAGATTGAAGAGTTAACAGTAGAAAATGAAGATTTAAAAAAAAAATTAAATGATATTACTGAACAATTTAGTACAACCAGTAATAACTTTGCAAAAGTAATTACTTAATATTATGTAAATTAAAATAGTAAATAATTATATTCAATTAATACGAATATGTTATATTACCTTAGTTATCACGAAATTATGAATCAAAACGTCAAATTATCGAAGAACAGAATTCTTCAATAAAGAACCTTGAAAAACAATTAGAAGAGCTACGTTTACAAAGCGATAAAATGAAAGCTAATTTACTGGACCAATTAAAAAATGAAAAAACTGGTAAAATTAAATAAAATATTTATGTTATAAATAAATGTGAATCCATACAAATTTAAATTTGCTTGTGTTTAAAATATTTAAATGTTTTCAATTTCTATTATTCTAGAAAATAAAATTCAAGTTACAAAATTGGAACAACAATTAACAGAAAAACAAAGTATTATCAATGAAAAATCTGAGGTAAGTTTCTTAATAAACTATTTTGTCTACTATTTAGGCATTAAAATATTAAAATAAAACCTTTATTTTAGCTTATCTGTCTAATATTATTATTGATTGAAAATGTTCTATATTTTAATATTTTTTGTAGGAAATCAATAACAAATTATCATTTATTAGAAATCTAGAAAATATTGGTTTAGAAAAGGATAAAGATATTATTGACTTACGTAAACAACTACAAGAACAACAAAGAGTCCGTGAAATGATAAGTCAAATGTTAGCTGCTACATCCAGTAAACCTTAACTATCAGGTGCCTAATCTTAACTGATTTCAATTTTTGGTCCTAAGTAAAATCTAAAATCTGAATTTTTGAGCAAATGTTTTATATTTATTAGAAGTTAATTAACTTCACTAAGTTAACAAAACAATGTGTTTTTAAACTATAGTTTTTACTTATTCTATAAGTACAATTTTCTTATGACTAATATTTTATCTAAAATTCACAAATAATTATAATTCAATTATTTAAAGAAATTAATTTATCTAAAGATAACATTTATAAAATTATTGAGTATTACAAAAGTATATTGTGTTAAATTAAAAAAAATTTTAATTTTTGAAATATTGAAAGGGATGTTTCATGTAGTTGTAATTTCATGTTTTTTTTAAAAAATAAATGCTGTTAACATTTATTAATAATTCTGGCACTATTAATAATGTATATTATCAACCACTAATCAAAACCCATATTAGACATGTAGATATAATATCATGTTCATCGTCATCTATTCAAACTAATACAAAATGTACATCAGAAACAATCCAGTCTTGTTAATATTGCATTATTTTATAAACAATTTATAGTATAGAAAATATTAATAAACTGGACAAATGTCTTGTTGAAATAAAATGTGATTACATTTTTCTTTATGGAATTGAAAAAACGGCTTTAAAATATATAAGTTAATTGCTATTATTCAAAAATAATTACCTGTATATATTTCATGTTTATTTCTATGTATAGATTATAAGCTACTGTAAAAGTCAATGTACCATATTGACTTATCGTAATATTGTATTATTAAGGTGATTTATAGTTATATTTATTATTGTTAAATTTTAATGTTTATTGCTTAGTTGTAACTACTTAGCGACTGTTGCTGTAATTGCATATTGATATCTTATAATTAAACATCTTTCATCTCTCTATTTAGTAACATAATACTGTGTCATTTTTTTTTTTATGACTTCGGTCGTCATATACACAGGACTTCTTGTAAAAGACCTGAAAAATGAATTAACTTCAATATTTTTAAATAATTTTTTCTACATCATTCATTGACTTGTGCGTTAGAGGTATAATATGCCATTTAAAAATTTTTATACTGAAAATAAAAAATTTAATATGATTCAAATTTTATTTGAAAATTTGAAAATAACCAATTCGTTAATTTGATTTTTATAAAAACTTTAGATAATAAAAACAATTCATCTAAGTCAAGTGGTTGTCAGCAGCTGTGCCCTGCGGTAACACACCCGATGATGTTTTTACCAGCGATTAAATAACAACAATAATAATGTCTAAATAATATATTACTACTACTATATATATTTTTTTTTTTGGGGGGGGGGTGGGATTATTTTTAAGAAAAATTGCCGGATAGTGTCCCACTGCTCCCCATACTTATATTTTACAGTGTATCCTAATTGGTTCCTGGGTTATTACAAAGGGTATGTCCAAATTGGTTCCCTGGAAAAAGTTAAAAAATTGTGGCTTTTGTTTTAAATGTAATTTTTATCTTTAATTAAATTAATTTTTCTTTTTTTACAAGTAAAAATAAGTTTATAAGTAATATATTTTTAAATAGGCATTATAAATAGTAATAATAATAAATAATAATATTCTATGGAGTAAAAATTTTTAACAATAATAATTTTATTAGTATTTATCAAAATAATTTTTAATCTTTCTATTTTATTTGTATTTATAATGTTGGGAAGTATGTTTTAATATTATTATTAGATCGTATTTCGCCATTTTTTAAAGTGTTATATATATTTTTTTTTTATTAGAGTTTCTTAGGATAAACTATTATTGGGGAAAGGAACCAATACGGATGCAGCGATGTTTTATATTCCTAAGCAAGTGGATACTGATCTGCTGTGCAGTAGGTACCTAGAAGAGACGGATGTGTTTAATAATTTGTAAAATTTGAATCTTAAGTGGATCTGTGGTGGTGATGACTGTCTTTGTCTAACACACGCGCAACATAAGAATTCAGAGGTGTTTTTTTGGCAAACGTACCGATTGATAAAGTGAAGCAATAAGAATTCTGAAAACAGGTTTGAATTTGTCGTCAAGTCTACTTGAGATCGGTCAGTCTACATTTTTGATTTTAGATTCTGAGTGAAACGATAAAAAAAAAAAAAAAACATTGATCGTTTCACTCAGAATCTAAAATCAAAAATGTAGACTGACCGATCTCAAGTAGACTTGACGACAAATTCAAACCTGTTTTCAGAATTTTTATCGCTTCACTTTATCAATGGGTACGTTTGCCGAAAAAACACCTCTGAATTCTTATGTTGCGCGTGTGTTAGACAAAGACAGTCGTCACCACCACCAATTCCCTTAAATATTTATAAAAAAAATATTGTACTTATGTATGTTCCCTAACCTGACTAATGTTAGTTTTTTAATCATATATCATACTTAAACTATTCCACAAAGATCTAGGTGTTTTTAGGTATAGCAACTTGCATTACAGGAAATTATGAAAATACAATAAATAGTAAAAACTAAAAAGCTGGTATCTTATAGGTTTATTAATATCATAATATTATCAAAAACACATATTTTATTTTTTCTAAATAAAAATAACGTATTTAAAACATAATAACAAACAAAATTAAAAAGACAAAAAAATTTATTTTTACTTGAATGAATAATAAACCACTAAGTATTTTAAACAATAATTACACAATATAGCAAATATTAAAAAGTTTACATACAAATTTAAAATAATTTATAAAATAATACAGTTAAGGTTTTTTTTCATAATTCTATACTTTATATTTATATAGTATAATAATGAACTAAAATAATTATTTTGGTTAAAATAAAATTGTATAAGACACATAATTATATTATATATATATGCTTGATTTGACTAAAATGTTTTATACAACAATGTAAAAAAAATGTTTACATAAATAATATTTAATTAAGTCTAAAATGTATCAAAAAAATTTAATTATATATTGTCCAATAAAAAAAATCAACAAACAACAGTTAGTTATAAAAAAAACCTCAAAAATGTACTAAATGAGTTATAAATCACAGCACAATATAACATAATGTAAATAATAATATAACAGATGGGGATAATAAATAAGGTAACAAAAGCAATAGTTAGTAATAAAATGATAAACAGGAAGAATCAGCTATAGGGTTGGATTCATTTCAGTTAAAACATCAAATATATAATATTGAGAAATGGCACTTTTTATGAACAAAATATAAGAAAAATCTTGTCGTACTAAATTGTATTATTTAGTAAATCGACATTCAATCTTGCTTTGCTTTTAGCTTCTGTATGAACTCCCCAGAGAAATAATTGATTTTTTTCTGTTCGGTCAAAGTAGTCACCATCTCCTTGTTCATCTAAAAACCATTACAAATATAAATAAAAATATATTTTTAATTGTTAACATATTTGGAAGAAAAACACATTTAATCAGTATTGTTGATTTTCATCGCGGACCAAGATAGTTCTTAGTCTGTGAATTACATATTATAGAAACATTTTTGTAGGAATAAAGGTCATTTTCATACAATATTATTAAGTAATAATATACACGGATTATCATACACTCATATTGTTTTAATATTACATTATTTTACTACACTGTATACGTTTACCAGTGGCGTATTTACAATCTTATTTTGGGAGTTGACATGACAGTGAAATAATTTTATAAATCAGTATAAAATGCTTTAACTACATTTTAATCTTTTTTATATTAACTATTTAGATCTTCAAATATTTTTTTGAGGGGTGGTGGGGTTGAAATCTTCAACACACTCCCTCTTCCATAAATACGCCACTGACATTTACTGGATGATTAACTTATGCTCATTGTGCTGTATAAGATGGTAATGGATATTCTAAAGAATCAACCTGTTTAAAATATAGTGTATATCAGGTGCTTTATTGCCTCTTGTGCCAACATTTGGTTACGAAGCTTTTAAAACAATTTCACATGCCATCAACATTAAGTAGTTTATTGAAATAAAAAGAGTTGTGATCTGCAAGGCTGGGCAAGTTAACTAATTTATTTTAAACTTATTAAGTTAAGTTAATGTAGAAAAATGTAAGTTAAGTTTTAAGTTTAAAGTTACTGTTATGTCGTTATGTTGTATAAAGTTTAAAGTAACTAGCACTTTTTATGCAATATTCTGAATTAAAAAAATAGAATAATTATTTAAATATTGAAATCTAAACTTAAAAATATCAAAATTTAATTCTTGTTTGGAATAATATATTCTAATAAGTTGAGGACTTGAGAGATAAGTACAAATTTAAAATTTATAGAATTAACTTGTGATTAAATATTTTTAAATAATAAATGCAATAAGAAAATTAAATACAAATAGGTAGATCTATAACATATTGGATGAGTATAGAATAAAACATATTTGTATATATTTGTATCTGTATTTCAAAAAATAACATGGAATTCAAAAAATAAATCCTCCAATCAAAATAAGTACAACTGTACAAGAAATCTTAGTATGAATATAATTATGAGGACACCATACGGGCAATTATGGTTGTCTTGTCTTCATCTTACAAACTTGGAACATGGCAAATTTTACATTCACAATAATACATTTTGATTGGCAATTTCTAAAATTAGAGTGAATTTACCGCTTACAAAATTTAAAGGCAAGAATATTATTATCAAGGTGACTAGGTCATCTCAGAGGATTTCATTGATATTATTATTTTTAAGTAAGTTATTATCATATTAAATTTTGCAAGAAATTTACAGTTTAAAAATATTCTTAACTTGTTTTAGAATAATAATATCAATGAAATCCTCCAAGATAATACCCTAGATAATATTCTTGCCTTTAAATTGTATAAGACGTAGATTCATTCTAATCTTAGAATTTACAGTCACAGAGTAAAATTTAATATTGTGAACATAAAATTTGCCATGTTGTACATTTGCGACGTAGACAACAAATGGCCGTGTGGCGTCCTCTTAAGTGACTGCAAATACTACAGGCGGAAGCAAGTATAGTTTGTGTAATTGTGAAAAGTAAATAGAAAAAAATTGGTTGATTATATATTTATAATTAAAAAAATCTTTTGTCTTTCTCATATTTTCTATATAAGATTCATTATTAATTATTGTTTATTATTTCCATAAGTACAGGTTATATTTAATTTATGTTTTTATTCTAAAGATAATAAAATGGTTTAATTTAAGTATGGGTATATGTTTTCCAAAACTTAAATTAATTACTAATCATTTTTATGTGACCACATCATCAGCAATACAATTTATTAATATTTTTATAATTTTGTATGGTTGTGTAAACCTATAAGAATTAGCTGAAAATGATGTATATTTATTTCAAGGTATTTAAATGTGCTTTCAACACGTTGACTGCCGTGTGACTGCCGGCGGTCATCTGTAATTCTCAAATTTTAAATGTTTGCGAACGCCGCGCCCATAGTTGATTATCACTACTACGCCACATGACAGTAAATTAATATGATTTTATATTATTAATTTTTCAATGGCGCTACAATTAATGTACTAAAAAAAGCTGGTGTTTTTTTTTTTTGGTTATTTAATGTTTTTAAAGTAAAATAGTATATACACATTAGGAATGGCACTAAATAATATGCTTGGCGTACCGATAATACATATTGAGTGGCCTCTAGCAGCCACATGGCAGTCAATGTGTTAAATAGTTATCTATACACTCTATATATTGGAAATTTATGTCAATGGTATTTTAGATAAATTACAGTAAATATTTTTAAATGTTAGAATAAACATAGTTTGAGTAAAATTCTTCTAAAATAATCAGCAGACATTAAATTGTTTTCTAAACAAAAAATATCAAATAAACAAATTTAACTATGTTTGGTTTAATAACTCATATTAAACAAACAACAGACATAACAGATTAAAATTATTTAATGCTATAACTATTAGTGCTAATAAAAATATGACAATATTTTAAGACAGAAGTCAAGAAGTTGAACCACATCAGTATCAAAAGAGAAAATCAAAGCTAAACCGATAATTATAAATACCATTTTAATATTTGAGGGAAATTTTAATAACTTTTTAGCAATTGTCCTGTTGAATAATTCTAGACAACATGGACCAAGCGAGCAAATGGCAAGTTGCATCATTCGTTTCTTCCCCATCGGCTACAGACAAAACATTTTAAATATTTTTGCTCCTACAAATCTTTTTATTTTAAATAGCAAATTATTATCAATAATGTATTTACCAGATCTAAAATCTATATAACCTTCACCACCAGCTATAATCAATGTGGATGTCAAATGTTCAGCATCGGGTACACTTTCAACAATTGGATCATCTTGTTGAATGGCAGACGCAGCTGAAAAACCTCCAGATCCTATAATAAAGATATATTTAGTTAATAAACATTTATTCATAATTAATTATTATTTTAAGAAGAAGTTAACAGCAGCTGACAGAGTTCTAATAAAAATCAGAACATATGATGTAAATGTGAAATCAACCAGGTAAAGAAGATTTTTAACAGATTTCATTTACTTAAATTGTTATATTAACAAAAGTTATCTGACACTGAATTCATTTATTAAAATTGTACGAACGCAACAGGATCTGAGTTTTTTTTACATTTAAAAATTTACAATATTCAATATTTTCATCTGATAAATTGAAGTATTGAAAAAAATCAAATTTTATATTACAGGTAAGATTATATATTTAATAATAGTTAATTACCTAACTATTATTAATATACACGGAGAGCTTAATACAGATTGAAATGCTCATTTTATAAAAAGTACATTTGTTGCATAGGTATGAAGACCGAGGTGACAAATCAATTTCAATTTTCATAAATATTCATAAAATGAAGAAATTACCAATCAGCAACATCATAAAATCCTATAGGGTGGCCATTATTTAATTATGGGTATGTTTTAATTTTGAACAATTTACACAGAATATTTTAAAAATATCAGGCATTTTTAAATTTTAGAAATTTGTTTACAACATAAAATTTACCTGGTACAGACACAAAAAACTTTACTGAATCTCTAAATCCATGTACTGATAGTTGAGCGTGGGCCATTGAGCAATATGGCGTGAAACTACTTGGTGTTATCTCTTGAGTCTTTGGTTCAGAGTATACTTTCACTTCTTTGTTAATTGGGAAACCTAACAGACCTTCTAAACATAAAAAAATTATTTATATTAGGAGAAAAAATAAATCGTACAATGATAATAATGTTAGGCAAATAAATATATCTTACTATCTAAAAGAGGGACTGATATAACTACACCAATTCCAGTGCCAATCCATAGCCTGTTAGAAGCAACTAACATTGCAGTAATCCTAATACACGATAGTTGTGGTTTATCGGATCCTGTTGATGACATTTCTTATCACAATTAATTCATTTAAAAAAAAATTATTTTTTTAATTACTTAAATATGAAACTAGATTTACCTAGCATTTTGATAATAAAAGGTTGTACATCAACATCTTGTAAATGGTTATAATTATACGCATGATAAAGTCTTATTGTTGAGTCAAGTCTAATTGATACCCAAACGCCATCTCCTACCCAAACCATGGTGCGTACTTTACTTTCTTTATGAGGATGTGCTTCTAATGTGTGCTAAATTATTTATACATAATTATATATTTTACTTTCAACATTTTATGTCATACGTTATAATTATACATACGATAACAACTAATGAACGTGGATGAATAATGTGCACTTTGTTTTTATAACCACACCAAACACGTTTGCTATTAACAGATACAAGACATCGAGCTGCATTTTGAGGAGGCCCTAATGTCACACTATGATATTTGCTTAAGTCCCATCGACCGTCATCATCACGCCGAAAGACAACTACTGTTCCATTAGCCAGAGCACACAAAACACGACCATCAACATAACTAAAAATAAAAAAACATCAAATCAAATATTCTAATTTTAATACAAATAAAATGTCCTTACATGATACTCAATACAGCGTCTTTTAATTTTACAGAGTGTAAACATCGCCTCCACTGGGATTTAGCAGAGTGTACAAATATACAACCATTTTCAAATCCTAACCAAACAGTGGGTAAGACACTCGACATTTTTTCTAGATCTTCTTTGGCTATTCCGTTTTCTAAAATAGATGAATAATGCAAATAATTTAATCCAATTAAAATATTTAATACTAGTATATAGAATATCAACTCAAGATAATTTAAGGAATTATTTGTGGTACAACTTAATATTACCTAACCATGTATACATTAAAATAAATAAATTACAACTCGGAGCTAAAAATAAATAAACAGTTAACACTATTAATAAAGACATATACACAAAAAAAAATTGAAAAACAACCACACCAGTGCTAAAATTATATTATATCTACTATTAACTTTCACAAACACCAATTAGTATAAAGCTTGCAAAGCCTTAACCATATGGACAATACATCAAAATTAATTTATCATGATAACATATTTCATTATTAAGTAAAAATAACATTACTAAATAGCTTAAGAAGTTTACTTGAAACTCGTTGCAATTATCATTTTTTAAGTGTGATTTCAATAATATATAACTGCCAACCAACAAGAGTGTGGAATTTAGGACTTAAAAAATTAAATTAAATTAAAAAAATTGTACTGTGTTACTGTTTTTTCAATAGAATAATTAAAATTGTTTTACTTTCATACAGGAATATTTAAGTATTACAGTTTGAAATATATTTTAACAGATTATTGGAGTTAAAAGTAGATAATGTGTTACTAAATTACTAAAATAGCTATCGTTTTTATTTGAAAATTATGCAAACCACATTTAAAATTCAATGTTTTTAACTAACTAGTTTTTTTTATCTCTTTTCTAATGAGTCCAATTGTATCATTACTTTTTGTAACATGGACTATTTAGTAATACTTTATATTACTTCAATCCATAATTTAAAACGATAAAATTATTATTATTCACAATACAAAAATAACATATATTTACTATAAATATTAAAAATGCAAAATTGAAAATTTTGTTCAGAAATAAATTACCATTTAGAGGGTCAGATATTCCATCCTTTATGATACCTTCTTTCAATAGGCTAGGTCTTCTTGATATTTCACAGCTATAATTATCTGGTTGAATAGAATCTGATATGCTATCTTCTAAGAGCAAAATACAAACAATAGCACAAACACAACAAGCAGCAAATTCAGGCATTAAAAAAGAAAAGCCATCATAGAAATAATAGATACTTACCATCATCAACCTTATCAGAGTTTATGTCACTAAATTGTTCATCTGCTTTATGATTATCATCTAAATAAGTTTCTTCACTACCAGCTGCACAACTAACAAACATAATTTTACCGATTTCAACATCCGACTTTTTATCTTTTGGTATTTGTTTGTCTTCTTCTGTAACCTCTTCGGTTTGCTCAGGCTCACAATTTATAACATCATTATCCATATAATCAGTTTCTAAAGCCCCTATAAAATATTTTAAAACAGATTTGTTGTAAATGTTATGATTACATTAAGTTGTGTTTACAGGTTTTAGACAGGATATTAGCCAAATGCCTAGGACAAATACATTACATAAATTGTTTATACTTTTAAAACATACAGTATATATGTTATATTTACCTGGAACTGAAGCAATACAACCAATATGAGCTTGACAAGAAATATGAAATGTCTCTAACACAATATCAGGTTTATTGGCATCAATAATGACTACTTTAGTATTATTATTGGTTGTAGTACATATCCAAATGAGTGACGATAGCACTAGTTCTGATTCAACACTTGCTCTACTATTTTCCTAATAGAATCAAATTAATGAATTAATATGAGAAACACATAGTAATTAGGTAAATACTATAGAAACAACAAAATACCTTTAATTCTTCATCTAATTTTTTCATTTCCAAGCTTTCATCATTTATATCACTAATTTCTGTGTTTTTACTAATGGGTTCTTCCATATTATTATTATTGTTATTATTATTGTAAAATACACTGGCTCCAACAATTTCCCCGCCATCTTTGGTAACACCTCCACTGAGATTAACCCCTGTAGCACACCACATCTGAAATAAACAATAATATTTGATTAAATATTCAAAATAATAATATAATAAAAAAATTCTTGACATTTCTTGCATAAACCAAATACAGTTTTTAGTCCATAGTTTTAATTGGGCCACCAAAATATCATAAAATTCAATTTTAAACAAAGGTTAGATAATTAGTTACTATTGTTCAAAGTATTTACTTTTAGGTTTAATAGAAAATTATTAAGAATTGGAGGTTTATTTATAGATATACAGGGAAACTTCTAATTACAGGACTTTTTTCGGTCAGGTTAATTTAACAGTTGGGGCAGCATCGTCCATGCCACAAAAAAAGGACACTATTAGTTACCAAAATCGTGTTCGATATTTGAAGGTATTTAGAGGAAGTTTTATTGCATGTATAATTAAAATATTATTATCCACCAAAAACAAAATTCTAAATAGTGTTATAAATCAAAAATTAGGACATAGGTTTGGAATTATTAAAACAAAAAAATCATTACTAACTGAGTTGAGTTATTTTTCAAAAATAATTAAATTACTTTACTTGTTACTCAAATAAAATTGTAATGAAATTACTTTACTTTTTAATCAGAAAAGTTACCTTAATGTTGCGAAAAAAAAATATTTTATTTAATTAATTGTTCTTGTTATTTAAGGTTTAAGTTGACATTTGGTCTTAGTTATGACAAATTAAATCAAATACACTATAAATAATATTTTTTATTTATAAACCTAATACTTGAATTATAAAAATTATAGTGTTATATTGTTAATATTTTTCAAACTCGCAATACTCAAAATAGTAACATGTTATAATCGAGGAAATAAGTATCAAAACTAATTTTCATAACATTTTTGTTACATAGAATCAAATCTAACAAAGGTACAGAATGAATTATAGACAAAGTAACATTGTTTGAGTACTGAGTAGTGTGTTAAACGTTACTTTTGAGTAAAAAAAATCAGTGTAATAATACTAATATTGTATTAAAACTTAATGTTTTACAATAACAAATTTAATTGATATTTATAATTTACCTTCATTCCGGGTTCAGTATCTGCAAGCGGTGAGCAACAATTTACTAGAACCGGAACTGGATAGTTCGTACTTGGGCTATTAGATTGCTGTGGCATACTTAAAAGGGGTCTTCCATTTGAAGGATCAGCCGGCATACTCCAACCATACGCTTGTAACCAGCTTTCTTCTCTAGGAATATGAGTACGTATTCTACCAAAATGTACACGTCGATCAGGGCGCTTAGATTTGTCACTAAAGCTAAATATAATTAAACAAAGTTCATTAAAATAATAGAAAGTTATACATAAAATTTCTCTAGGACCAACCTAATCAAATTTGTTTTTGGATGTGTGGATATTTTTACATATATTATATGATAAAGTTCAAATGTTTATGCCGAGATATTGTTTGAATAGAATTATAAAAATAATATTCCAATCTGTAACCGAATATTAACCAATATTATTGAATTAATAAAATAATGATCATCATCCCGAAAATTGTAAAGGAAAAATACATAAATAGTTAAAAAAAGTTTTAACTCTCAGCAATGAGCATAGACATTATTTTTAACTCAATATAAATGTATTTTATGTTTTGTTAGTAAACCCATTAGCCATGCAAAAGATTAGTCCTCGAGAAATATAAACTAAATAATAAAATACTTACATGTCTTCTTCATATCGACTATATCTTCCTCCTTCTATCATACTACGTCTTTTCATTATGCTAGGGGGGCCAACTTGATGTGAAGATGGGTCATAATGAATTGATCTTGGACGCGCAACTACGCCTCCTCCGCTATTTCCACTTCCAAGTCCAGTATCGATGGGTTTGACACTGGTTCCAAATAAGTTGCTAAAACTGTAAGAGATGTTTTTTTTGATAATGTGATGAAATTAATATCAAATAATATAAGATACAAAGCTACTGGATTATACCAAAATCAAGTTATTAGTGCATATTTTATTTGATTGATTGAGCTTTTATGTGATAGATAACGAAGCACTCTCTTTACACCATTCAGAAACCAAATAATTAATCACTTACAGTCTCCACACACCCTGTTTTTTTTTCTCATTTGGCTCCAGTCGAATGGCCCGTACGGTTTCTTGCCAACGAAGTGATTCTTCTAAATCCATTAGTTGTTCTTTAAATTTATTTCGTTCTAAAATAACTCTAGCCATTTCAACACGAGTAAATCTTTTACGTTCTGCATATGATTTTTCTTCCTGGAATTCGATTTAAATATTTCATTATAAAACAATATTTATTATTATTATAATGCTAATTAAAATATATATGTATATATGTATATATATATTAAATTATGTTTTTCTATTAGTTGCAAAAGTTAATATTTAAACATAATAAATAAATAATAAATAATATTTAATTAGTTACATCAGAATCAGATTTGTTCAATTTGAGCTGTTCTAATTCTTGCTTTGTTTTTTTTAATTCTTCCTCAACTTCAGATGCTTTTTGAGCCAAACGAAGATTTAATGTTTGTACAGCTTTCAACTCTTCACGTAAAATATGTTGCTCGCTAATTTAATTCAAATTAAATAAATACAGTTGTAAAAATCTCAATATTTCAACATTTATTTTAAGGATAATATTTTTATAAGAGTTATCCAAAAAGTAATTAACACTGTTTTTAAATGACCAATTGTGTAATAGTTTAATCTAATTAACTATAAAATTAACATTAACAAATATTGGTCTCGTGGTCAATAAACTAACAAAAACTAAATCCTATGCTGCTTCAACATACAAAAAAAAAATTTTAATTCATATTTTAACAAGTAATAGTTATTACGAATAATTGATATACATACTTTGATATCATTTAATTATAATTCTGATTTTTGGTTCTTATTTTTATGATAAATAATGCAAATTCTCCTGAATACAATGTAAATTATTCAAAATTGAGCTTAATATATTAAGTTTTTCTTCTAGCAGATATAAGAAACGGATTAAACATAACAATTTTTAAGAATAATTCTTGATTATACAAGGGATCAAACTCATGCTTATCAAAATACTCTTCATAAATAAAAAAAGAATACACTTTCTTAGTTTTTAAGTTCTGGGAAAAAAAATATTTTTGAAACCTTAAAAGGAATTGTGAATAACAACAGTGCAAATTACTTTTCAAACAACTTTAAATAAAAAAATACCTTGTGAGTTCATCAACTTTAATTATTAGATCATCTTTAACAATGTTGAGAGCATTTTTTGTTGCCAATAGTTCAGTATTTTCTTTAATGAGATTTTCAACTTCCTTTCCCATACCTTTAAATTGTTACAGAAAAATAAATAATTTTTATAAATTAAAATATAACATTAAGAAATTGTTAGTTAGATGTTAGTCTTACCGAAAAAGTTATCATTAACTGTTTTATGGTTTCAGACGGACACAAGAGCATATGGTTTGAGTTACAGCAGCAAAAACATACGAAACAAGTTATATTTAGTTAAATATAAATTGTTATTTTAAATAAAAATTGTATGCACACAGAACTTTTAAAGTATCAATCTTACATAACATTAATGAACATATTGAAGGTTAATTGGGGAACAGATTTTAATGCATTAGTTTATTTTCTCGTCCCCTGATAAATAATTATGAGTATATTTTTTTTAAAGAATTTAAAAACAGTTTTTTAATTTAACACATGCAATAAAGCTAAATAATATAGTGCAATTATTTAAAGTAAAACAATTGATATGCAAAAAGCCAATTTTTTAAGCTTTATTTTGAAGCTATACATTTTAATACATTTATAAAATAAGTACTATAAAAAAAAGTAATAGTTTGTACCTATTATCCTATATTTTTGTTTATGAGACTTGATACAAGAATATGTTTTAATTTTTCATATTTTTATTAATAATTTTAAGCATAAGATTTGATGATTGTAAAGAAAGGTCTCAAATACAATTTGTAAAATTAAGTTAATAGGTAATGTAACTCTTAACAGGTATAAAATATTTAATTAAATAATTAAAATATCAATTATTTGCATAATTATTTCTGAAAAAAATATGAATTTTATTTGATAGATTTGAATTAAAAATGCATGCAGGTTTCTGATCGCTATTCAAATTAAAAAAGTTTCTAAATTGTTTTGATAAAAATATAAAAATAATTGAAATAGTTGAACACATATGTTTAGGTCATATAGTTTCCAAAATAGTATTAATTAACTAATTTTAATTTTCAATTTAATAATTTTTTGTGTAGTAAAATACTAAATTATTTTTCTTTTGTCATATAAAATATGGAATTAAGGAAATCTATTTATCTACTCAAATACAGCGTTGATCAATTGTATTCCTATACTTCCACATTATAATGGATTCTTGCCATGATAGTTGAAAATTTACTTATAATTCACCAATAGCTATAATAACCTGAATGGTTGTACAGGTATCTGAGATTGAGCCGTGTGACCACATTAAATAAATGAAAATAATGTAACATGTTATAAAAAATAACTTGTGTATTATTGTAAAATGATAGAACATGCTTAAAAGTAAGTGAACAAAAACCATTTTTTTCACATACACAAGAATATTTAATAGAAGAATTAAAATGTTAGTTAAAAGAAACTAGAAGACATGTCATACCTATCGAGAGTGGAGTGTCTGGTTCAGTCTCACTGCTGACTGTCGATGAAAAATTATGTAAAAAGAACATGCAAAAAATAACAATAACAATAAATGCTGTGCGTTTTAAACAAAATATAATTTTTTTAAAAGCATAACTAAAAAGGCCATAAAAATAAGTTTTCTCATTTAATCAAAGCATAGAACAATAACGATAATATTTCATACCAGATGAAGCATAATCTCCAGGATGTACCCAATTTCCTGAAACACATAAAACTATAATGTTATCAATTGTAATATATATATATAAATAAATTGGAAAAATTAAAACAATACATTATTAATTAATAGATTGCAATTTATTGAAAAAATCAACTAAATTGAAGGGTGAAAATTAAAACAATTCATTAAGTATGATAACTACCAGTAATTTCCGGTATTTCTTCTGAATCTATTTGCACTTCATGGTCTTGAAAACTGAATTCTTGATACAAAACATTGGTTGCAGGTCTCTGTTCTCTACAAAATTAGTATTTAATTATTTAAATTAATTTTTGTTAAAATATTTTTATTTAATGTTACTCAATATTACCTTTGTGTATGACTACGCCCACTAAGTGACATTACAGAATTTTTGGGGGTTGCTTCTATCTCTTCTACTATTTCTGGGACTTCGTCAGGGCTACTGTCATCAGCTTTGCTTATCGAATTTAAAGTTTCAGACCAACCTCGTTCAGATATTTGATCAACACGTAAACGTGATTCTGCCTCAGAAGTTTCAAGATCCTATAATGAATTAGTAATATAATTAAGTATTTTGTGGTTAAGTAAATTATAAAAGTTCAACCAGGTATTAATCTTTCATTAAGCTCCCTTAATTTTTCTAATTTAACTAGAGGTTTCTTTTCCCCTTAAATGCCACAACTAATTTTGATATAAAGGGAGACTATCCTCAACTTTAGTTTTATTACATTATAATGTATAATATGTAAAAGCTGCTATAAAGTGCATTGGTTACCTTTGCACCACCATCAAATAATAAACATGTTGTACCAAAACTTGTCTGTTCATTGAGAGATAGTAAGAAATCAGTTTCAGTCACCGAGGTTAGGGCCTTTGATAGTAGTAGACAACTAGCCACTAAAAGTCACTATATTATACATGCATCCCATTTCATGTTCTATTTTTATGCATTAAAAGTGAAATTAAATGTAGTGACAGTTCAAAAAATTATAATTTTCATTGCTTACAATATCATATATTTAAAATGTATAACTGAAAATATTTATCATTCAATAAATAAACTTTATTAAGTATTGTTTATTACTTACTTGGTTTTGTAATTCATTTTTCAGGCTAGAATTGGAATGCATACTTCCTGGAGGAGAATTAGATATAACTAACGGATATTCATTGGATCCATCAATAGATTTTAGTGTTGAAGGACTTTCAAGGGAACTAAACCCAAATGAAACTGGTCCAGAAGATCTAAACAACAAAATAATGATATTAGTTATGGTAGATTAAGCATTATGTGTAAAAGTATTGATTATACCGATTCATATGGGCCATGCTCATAAAAGGCATACGCATACTTCTAGGATTATCCATTCGATCACCAGAACCCATTAAAATTTTAGTACGTTCTATGTGATCCATGTGTGTTTTAAATAATTCTGTGTATCGTTCATGCAATTTTGTGTACTCTTGTTTCATATCTTGTTCTTTTTCTTCCAATCTATAAACTAACATCAGAAATATGAAATTAGTTAAATAACATTCAATATTTTGTTCATAAATTAGGTATATGTGACAAAATATATTTTACACTAAATTTACATTGTAAATTAAAATTATAGGTATCTTAGTTAAAACTAACTTTGTTTAGTTTAATAACTAAATGCCTTTATTGTAAAGAGTAAATATATATATGAACAAGGGCGGATCCAGAACCTCTGTACGGAGGAGGCATCGAAATTAAAAACATTTTTAAGATGCTGATTTTTAATAATTAATAAAAAATTATATTATATTTTTTTTGTGGATGGGAGGGGCACTTGCTCTTAGTGCCCCTGCTGGATCTTCCCTTGATATGAAAAAAAGAATATTATAACTGACTTGTATGACATAGGCAGACTTGGTAAGGAAAGCAAGAAATACCTCCTAAACCAATTGTTATAATTTTTTCTGTTTTAATTACAGTTTTATATTATTTAATTTATAATACCTTAAGCCAAGGGTTTTCAAACTTTTATATTTTAGGATCATATAAAAAAAATAAAAGCCCTTAGTGAGCCAAAATTATAAAAACACATATTATAATTTTTATTGTAAATGTATATTAAATTATGATAATGGTGATAATACCTGATACATAACGAGGACATACAATAACAATTTGGGATATTATATATATTTTTAGATAATTCATTGTTCTTCGGAGGGCCATTAGTAAGGGAGGCCCCCTGACTCAAATGATTAATTCCTCTCAAGTATTTACTCTGATTCAGAGAAAATACGGCCTGGGTATTCTTTTTCTAATCATTCTCATATAATACATGTTACGCTAAAATACGAAAGTCAGGTAAATTATGACAATCTCTAGATAATTTCTTCCTGCCCGAGTATAATGTAGATACATATTGATAATCCCCAACAATTACCATTCATGATCCAATGTAATGGATAGTATTGATAAATTTAAATAACCTCATGAATATGTTAAAATCTATCAAAACCTATAGTTATTATTGTCAGTTGTTCGAATTTACTGGCTGCTACAATTTTTTTTAAATGTGAAACTAATTATAAAAACAGTATTAAAATAGAACTTATCTTTTAATTGTAAATTTGTTTCTTATAATTGATTTTTAAATAAAAGTGTCAAGGTTTATTGGTTTACCTTGTGGTAATTGATGTAAAATATGTGCATTTATGCTTATAATTTAACATATTTACCCTTGTGTTTGAAATATAAGATAATAACTATTTATTTACAGCAATAACATAATAATTGGTAACATTAATGCCTGGTAAAATATGTTAATACCCAGATATTGTGATTTACCTTAGAATAAAAATTATTGAAAATACAAATATACAAATTAATTATACACAGAAAAATTGGTATTAAAAAAAATCTCTCCCCCGCCATATTTGAGTACAATATGTCTAAATTGTCATGTAAAAGTGGCTGTCTAGAGAAAATGTCTAGTTGATATGCTTATTGATATTATGGACATATATTAACAAATATTTTGTCAAAGCAATTTTTACAATAGTTTTGTAGATAGTAAAACTATTTTTATTTCATCTAACCTCTAATATCAAATACTATGAATACTAAATACTCAAAAAACAAACTTCATTTATATCATGAAAAAAAAAAAAATAATTGAAGATAATTAAATAATTTTTAAGAACAAATCAAAATGTATTAATAACATATTAAACATTTATTTAATATAAAATTATGGACTATAGTCCAATTACAAATTATACAAAACAGTTTATGTATTAATGTATATTTACTACAGTGGTGTTTGGTGTTATGTGCGAAAGTGAGCGTGCCCGACCTACCAAATTCAAGAAAAATTGAAAATATAAATCATAATAATACAACTAAGTACCTGTAATGTAATTAAGATTATGTTTCAAAATACAAAAAAAAATTTAGAAATTCAGAATATGAAAATAATTTAATATTTGGATCACAGACCTTATACTATATGATTTAGGTTATTTTTAAAGCCAAACAGATGCACGGTTGTCCACACCGGAAAGGTATCGGTATGTATAGTAGTGCAGTAGTGCACATGATTCTGAGCACATTTTTACAGTGAAAAAATCTAAACAAGGCAAACCTCACAACTAGTGTTCTAATGGAATTGATGTGCACTTAACCAAGAAACTGTTTTCAGCAAATTATTTTAGACATCACCTTTGCATTATAATTTATTTTTACACTCACTCATTTGTTATATTTTAATTATCAGCAGATAATGTTTGTAAACAATGATTTAATACAATTTATAATATATTTATATACATATATATTATATTGGTTAAATATTTTGGATGTGCACTACTTCATTAAAAACCCACGAGTCACCACTGGTTTACTAATACTTACTATCTAAAATTTAAATAAATAATATTTGTATTAAGTACTTACCGTGGTCTGAAGCATTTTTTGATTTTAATTCTAACATTCTAACGATTGATTCTAAACTCTCTATTTTACTTTGATAATCTTTTTTCTCATCTTCAATATAGTCTTCCATTTCTAGAAGTTTCTGAAAAAAAAAGTTTAATAATTAATATTTTACTTTGCAAATGTCAGATACGCCCTCAAAATATTAGTTTAGTGGGTACAATTTAATATTCATCTTACTTGACTCATTTTTTATTACTATATTATATTTCTTACCTCAAAATCAGTTTTAAAAATTGTAGTGCTTGCATAAGTCAGTAAGTCAGTACTGCAAACTTAAGATGTTATAAATAAGAGCCATATATTACTAAAGATATTATATATCTGTACTATGTATACATAATTATACAAAAAAGAAGGAAATAAGGAATGCACAGATATTTAGGAGTATTATACTCAACTGTGCAAAAATCATGAAAGCACATAGAACTAAAGCTAGAATTAAGCTTTCATGTTAAAGTAATAGGTATTTATTAAAACCAATAAAAATAGAGCAAACTCCAAAAAAAAATGTTTAAGATTTGGTTGAAATTTACGTTATTATAATAATTATATTATATGAATAATAGAAGGTAGTAAGTAATGAAATACCAGGCACATTAAGTGTGTGTAATTACCACACAGGATAACTCAATACAATTTACAATTAGACTTGCCTAATATATTTTAGTTTTCTACAAAATCAATTAATGACAACATTACATTTGTCAATATCAAATAGCCTGGTCATTTGTGAACATTCTAAAAGAGAAATATTTTGTTTCAGGTCAAAAATCGCCATAATAAGTGCTAGTTTAACTCTGTATTCGATTATACATTTATTCACTCCATTGTTATGAAACCTGAGCCAAAATAACTTGTATTTGTATTGTATAGTTAGGTAGTTAGTACTTTGATAGGTATGAATGAAGTACAAAACCAGATAATGAAATATTTTATCTATTGAGATAAGTTTTACTCCCATAAAAATTAAATGACATCTTAAAAATATTTGTGTAATTAAATTATAATTTAACACACACCTGTTCTGCAGATTTCCTTAGTTGTTTTTCTCTCTCATACTGAGTAACTAATTGTTCGTTGTCTTCTCGAAGTAGTTCAACTTCTACCTCATGTTCTTGATTTTCCGTATGGGAAAGATCCAAACATTCCAACACATTAACCACTAGTGGCATCAAGTTTTTCACAACTTCTTCGTCATACTTGGATATCATTTTTTCGAATTCCTGATAAATACTACCAGCTAGTGATTGTACTTTTTCAGACATAACGACATGGGTGTCGTCTTGAGTCCCGTACACTACCTCTTGAGCCATTTAGTGTGAATATTGTCAAATAATTAAAAAGTCCAAATACCAATTTTAGAAGATGTATTTATCATTTATACGAGTATAATTGTCATATGATGACATATAGGTAAGTAATCAACATTATAAAACATAATATTATAATATGTACATTATTAATACATACAAAAATTAATTAAAACGTATAAAATATTAAAATTGTTTTTTGAAAACTACTAAGCACTTTGCTAGTAGCCACATAAATGCAAGATCACTAGAACTTAAAAGTTAAAATACTTCAATGTTACGGAGTACAGACTACAGAATATATTATTATTTATTTGATCTAATATACTATGGTAAGTTGTACTGTTGTAATATGGACTCGGGGTTAATTGATTACAACGCATTGATAATGGCGTTGCAAATAATAAACAGATGCTTACAGTGTTGCCGAATATCACATTTGGCAATGAGGAACAATTGCGCAGTATATTATTGGCACCACGCGATGTACTCAACTTTTTAGTTTTTTTTTTGTTAAAACTGTAGTTCGATGTTCTAAGATTGATTGTGCAAAAAGCCAAAAACGAATTTACACAATAGTGTAATACACATATCATCAGGGAACAATTATTGCAGTTTAGCTCCCACGAGATTGTTTTCAATTTGTTTGAAACTTATGTACTTCAACGAGTTATGAACGATGGTGCGAAAAAAAATTGCAAATTATTTTGGAAGTTGTATCAATCCAAAATTTACGATTTTACATTTTTAGACGTGCACACAACTTTACTTGTAAAGCGTACTTTTAATTGTCTTATAAAATTATCAAAAACTGGTATTGCTATAGCTATACGAACATATGTTTTCACCATTAAAATATGTAAAGAAATTGAAAAAATAGTTATGTTCGGCTGCAGATATTACACAGGACATTACTTGCAGTAAATTACAGCGTTGTACGCATGCTTAAAAACATAAAACCGTAAACTTTGGGAAATGGGAGGATATAACTTCCAGAATAATGCTTCGACTTCCAATTATTTCTTTAATTCATTAAAATATTAAATGTACAACAACCCCTCAAACTCATGCTTGCATCAAACACAGGGCCAGAGTTAGGTTTTGCGAGACCCTGGGCCTAATTATATACCTACCTGAATATACAAATAATGATTGTTTATACATTATGCCTAATAATATTATTATAATTTTTAATATCCTATATTTATACTTAATATCCTAATATTTATTAATAAAAGTATTTATTTTTTTAATATACCTAATTCAGATTTACTTTTAAGCTGAGTTTTACCAGAGTTTTTAATATTTAGATATTTAATAAAAGAAAAATATTTTAATCTTACAAAATCTGACAAATCAAAGGTCAAAAACAATAAATCATTACATGTAAAAGTAATTTGTTTTAAATTATTACTTTAACAAATTCAAATTAAATACATATTATATATTAGTTCTATAGGGTACATAAAGTTACTTAAACTTAAATTTTTTAGATTATTTGCCGCAAAATCTACGATATAATCATGATCTCTTCCACTCATTTTGATTGATAAAAATGAACTAAAATGTACACGTTGTACTAACATTTTAAGCAAGTAAGTACACAATATTTAAAGAAAAAATAGTGGTCTGTTTAAAGTTCGGAAACCTATTGAAAAGTGGCACTGGATTGAAGATCACGAGTAGGCACAAATTAGCCATGGTTCAAAATTATCTTTCAGTAGTCGTGGGTTAGATTCACAATTCACATAAGCCGAACAATCTGTTATTTTTTTTAATATGTGGATCTGGGTGCGGATTCAGAACTAAAACTATGGGAGTTCATTTTTTCGGAAAGAACAAAGATAATAGACAATTAAAAAATAATGAGAGTTAATGATTAATCGTATACCTACCTACCTACAATAAGACGACTAAAGTGTCTAGATATCAACAACATAATAATATGCAAAATAATATGATAGGTGCTATAATCTATATAATAATCATTATAAATAAACATAACATAAACAAATTCGTTGCATCATGAATATTTTGTAACAATTTACGGGTTAAAAATATCTTTTCGTCGAATACTCGAAGATTTCCGCTGACTTATTATTACGCATTTATATTTAATCGTCAACAGTATAGTAGATAGATACATGATATATTGATATATTAGAACAATATATTATAGATGGTAATTATGAATTTATGAACCAGTGGTAATGTAGTATTGTAGTTTAAATGTTGTAAATGTTGTTCAAAAAAATATCCAAAATAAAAAATCAGGAACATCAAAAGCACTGTGTAGTGTGTGTGTGTGTGTTGAATCCATAAATCACAATCTGTTACATTGTGGATCATTAAACTAGTAGGTATGGCCATAATAGTAATTATTATTTTGGGCAAGGCTATATATGTATTGACTTATTTTTTCACTAGCTAGGTGAACCATAAGTTTTCCTTTCAATATTGTAAATTAATCAGTGGATGTATTTCCCACAACTATTCAATTATTATTTATAAACATTAATAACATTAAAATTGCCGGTAAACGCTATCCCGGCTATCAATAAAGTCATGATAAAAATTAAGAAATTGGTCAAATCTGATATTTTTGTTTAAAATTTAAATATTTTCTCCTATTATCAGGGACGATGACCTAGTTGTATGAGAGACTGGAATGAATTAAGGATAGTAGGAAATGTAAATATGGTTTAGCTAATACAAGGAATGGGTGACGTAAATGCATATATTTTCATTCCCAAATGCTCAATGTACAGTGACAGATTATTTAATCTGTGGTACGCAAGCCCGAACAATCTAAACTCGCAGAAACGTTAATATGTAGGTACCTATTTTGCCTACACGATACGCCGGGTAACACCTTATATAGGTGGTTTGCGCGAAGTGTTTAAAACAATAATATATTACCTATATAGGTACCCTCATTTTTATTAGTATTTAAGTATTTTCACTGATTTTTTGAAGTCTATCTCTATACCTTAAAAATAGGTGTTTTACAATTATAAATTTTACTCGATTTCATCTATAATAATAGTCACTCTTGTCAATTTGAAATGGTACAAAGGAAATGTCTAAGTCTTGCTGGATTTATTCTACATAAACACCATCTGCCCCACGAATACACCCCTGTTTTCGAACGCCTTAGTACGGATTCTAGTCCTTCTTAGTCAGAAAACTACTCTTGGGTTTAAATTTTTAAATGGATTACTTTCTGGAAAAATGGATTATTCTCATCTATTAAGTTGTATTAACTTTAGGGTACCTACCACAACGTAGTTCTAGAAATCATACACCTTTCTACATCCCTCCTTGCACCTTTAATTACTTAGCGAATGAACCTATCCCAAGATTAACCACTCTTGTCATTGTGGACGCTTCCCGCCTCTGTTAATACCATACCGTCCATACCTGTTATGTATATATTTTAACTTCTATGTATTTTGATAGTAAAAAGTCTTGTAATTTGTAACTATAATTTATTTGTAAAACTCCATACATCTAGTATTTTATTTTCTAAAGGGTTAGTCCCGTAAATATATAAAAATAAAATAAAATAATAATAATATATAGTAAACACTTCAATAGGTTTTAAAATGCCACGTTTATTATTATTTCACTATTCAATAAACAGGGTGCGGTGAGAAGAAGATCAAACTTTTTTTTGTTCGTGCTTCCGTATAATATGAATCCTGCGGGCCGCCATCGTTGATAGAAAATGAGCCTACATCACTAGAATAGTAGTGACAATAGTCAAAATAGATTTTATCTAAAAGTACATTTAAGCCCCCAAAAGTATATGAAAAATTGAAAACAAACTTCGAAAACCACACCGTATACGTCGTTATATTCAATATAACCAAAATAGCTTAAATTTTATAATTATAAGAGGTCAATTCACTTTAAACATGATATGCTGAGAGTAAAAATTGGTATGTTACGCACTTGTAGGATGGAGACAACAATAATGTCCGAGTAAAGTCCCCTTGAAATAATTATATTAAATTTATTGTCCCAGCTCAGCCACTAGTTTGTTAAATTACAAATAAAACATTTTCTCCGAATATATTACAGAGCACGAAATCGATAATTTTTTTTTATTGATCCTTAGTCCGGCAATTTAGGCCATTAGTTGTAGGGGGCAGTTAGTTTTTTAACACGTGTTATGTGTATGTGTGGCAAAGATTTGTTGCTAAATCCGGGAGCTAGCAACACCGTTTTCCATCAAAATCCTGACTTGAAAATTTAATACAAGCTTCCTCATAATGTATATTATTTTTGTTATAGCTTTCTAAATGCAATGCAATTTTCAAAATATTCAAACCATTTTTTACACTTTTATTTTGATTTAATATAATTTACTTCTTTATTTCATTAGGCACCTACATCATTTTTGACTACTGAGTTATGAGTGAATAACATTCACACATGATAAAATATTGAAATTGTACAATGTTATGCAACATTTTTTAGCCAAATTTTTATGCACTCATAGGCGTAACTAGGATTTAATAGTTACATGGGCTAGAGTCCTGAAAGGATAGAAAACTAATGTTCAAAATAACTTTGAGGGCCCCACACCTCCACCACAGTAAGCATAACTGTCCTCTAAAATCAAAATTAAAAATAAACAATAAGATGAAAGTATAAACTCATCTTTAAAAACAAAATGGAATTAAAAAAATAAGTAAAATATTTATTATAGGGGACTAAATACACACATAGATGGGGCCTCCTAGCCCCCTAGTTATGATGTTAGCACTACATGTTCAAAAAATAACAATTCACTAACAAATACCTAATAAATATCAATATCATTATTCATTATCTATGTGGATATGTGGTTACATAGACTACTCATCCTCTATTCTCCAAAACTTTTCTTAACCATCTTAACTATTATTTAAGGGAATCTAGGGAAAAACCTGATAAAAAACCGACTTAAAAAGTTATAGTACATAAAAAATACTTATTATAATCAACAGGTCTAAGCTAACTTAGACCTTAACTGAGTAGAAATACTAGTTACTTGACATACTTTTATGGTAGAATATAATATGCACCATGTATAAAACCTAAGACTTATACTTAACTCTTGCAAGACAGTAGACACTAAATCTTTAGTTTTTTTTATAAAAAATGTATAAAATAATGAGTAGGTAGTAACTATTTTATATTTTAAAAAATGTGTCTGTACTTTGTAGTTTGTATCATATTTCCGATAACTTTATTCACAAGCTTTCAGGCTTGATGTCAACTGATTATGACTATTTATCATTTTTATACTACCATATTTAATATATTGTTAATTTTGCATGTAGGTATCTTTTTTTTTATCATAGCTCTAAGTTAACATAAATATAGCTCAACAATTATAAACAAAAAGTACATTTACTTGTATGTAGATATTATTTCTACATTTTGTTTATCTAGTTAAAAATATTTTAACATGTAATAATTATTAATTCTTTGTTCTATTGTTCTAAATTGTTTTTTATCAATATAAATACAGTTTCAAACTGGAAACGTGACGTGGATAAACAAAAAGTTCAAAGAAGACTGAAATTCATTATAATACTCCTATACACAATTTCAGTGAACTCCCAAATAGTTTTCAAACTGTCACACCAAATATTACGTAAACTGTACCTCTATAGGTTGCCTGTTGCAAAAATATTGTTAACTAAGAACAAATTATAAATTTTGAATGTTATGCTTTGTACTGTATATTAATATCATACGAGTCTTGATTTTTATCTTAACAAGTTGATATTGATACAAAATATCTAACAGACAACAAAAATATGTTGGAAATTGGAATACAGCTGGAGTGTAGAAAATAATAAATTAAAATAAGCAACATTTTAAATTTTATATAATCAGTGATTTTTTATTATGAATGGGTTATACTCTATTCTTTATTATTAATCAGATTATACAATGCAAATATATTTTAGAAAACTTAAAAAATAATAAAATACTCAAGGTATATTTTATAGAAATGTCAATTCAATGTATAAAAATATTTTCATAGATGTTAACAAAATTTGTCAAATGAAAGCAAATACTAAAACCTTTTTTTGGCATTATGCATCAGTTTAATTTGGTGTTTAAAGTACTGCGTAACCGTATAAAAAATGCATGCTTAGACATTTCTGAATCTGCAGGAATATAATTGTCATAAAAGTTTTGTACAAATTCTTCAATTTTGAATCCAAATTTTTGATATAGTATCATAGCTGGATTATTTACGGAGACATGTAAAGTTATGTCTCTGGTCATGCAAGTCTAAACAATATATAAATTTAAATATATTATGTCATTATTTTTTGTTAATATATTTTTAATGCAATACCTGAATTAAATGGTATATCATAAATTTAGCAATACCACAATTAGTCCAATGAGGACGAGTGAACAAAAATGTAATATAATTTTCATTTGTACTTATGTCTGGAACCATGAAACCAAAACCAACTATCAAGTTTTTGTACAATGCAATGACACTGAAGTCTGGGTACAATAGACTTTCAGTCACTGAATGAAAATAAATAAATTTATTAGTTTATAAAATATTTATTATCTGTCATCAAATCATATCATGGCTTACAATCAATTCCAGGCCAGAAAAATTGTCTTGCCAACGCATTAACTGAATTTATGTGTTTTGCACGAACATAACTGTAGTCAATTGATTGAATTTCTTTAGTTCTAGGCAATCCATTTTTTCGCCTAAAATGTTCTTTTAATTCATTCAACATTTTTAACCACAGTGGTCTAGTCACCAAATCTCTGAATATGTATGGTTTTAAATACCTTAACAAAATTAAACAAATAAATTGAATGAATGGTACTTTTCTGTTCAAGACATTGTAAATAATGTATTTATAATGTCACCACAAGTTGTTAGTATACTTGTTTATGGTCACTATACCACATAAATATTTGTTGTCATCATCTTATAAGTGCACAGCATCGCAAATTTATATTTAGCAGTTCACATTTGATAATGTTAGTGTTAAATTATAATATAATTCAATTAACTTATTGCCAAGCTTAATGATCTTTTAATACTTTAATTTTAAACAAAGTTAAAAATAAGTGTGTAAAATGTTACAATTAAATCATGATAATAGGCCTAATCAACATTTAAATCATGAACTAAGATAATATCTTAATTCATGATTTAAATAAAAGTATAATTTGATCAAATAATAGATGCAAATGTGATAAGTATTACCTATGGGTGTAAGGACTGATAATGGTTTTGGGTTTTGAACCACAAAGAAGATCTCTTAATAATAAGGGTCCTGGATTTTCGACCTGTTCAATAAATTGTTCTTTTGACTTGCTCTACATCAATAATAATTAAAAATAATCATCATTAAACTATAAAAGTCTCTACAAAATGATAAAAAAATTATAATAGCATGAAATACCTGATATCGATTAAATATACTTATATATTGTTCAGATGCTAGTTGAAGGTTTGTCATATTGGCTGGATTGCCAGTTGATAATTTCTGTATATTATGAAGTAGTTTAGATTTAACTTTACATTCACTTTTTACAACTTTTTCTGTTTGCAAAGATTGAGAAACGGTATCAGTTAATAATTTATTGAGCAAAAGTATCTCCTCAGTTTTAGTTTGATCAGAGTCTTTAGGTGAAATGGTTGTTTCAGCTTCAATTTTCTTTTCTTTACATTTGTGTTCTTGTTTTCTAAAAAAAATTATACATATAATAAGTTATTCAAAAATATTTTTAAAAATGTATCATTACTCGTTTAAATTGTGTTCTGTAGAAAAATCTAATGTTGGGAACAATTTGATCATGTCACCGTCAATATCCATGGGTGAAAATACTTTTGGTGGTGTACATTCTCTTAAAACACACAATTTTTCTTTTTTATTATCACTTAGGTGTATAATGTTTTTATAGTTTAATCTTATTTACAATAAAAAAATCATTAATGCAATTTAAATACATAGTTATTCAATATGATTTAAACCAAAAGAAGGACGAAATCTTCAGAGTAAGATTTTATTTAAAAGGCAAGAATTAAATAATTAAATCTAATGATTTTTAAAAACTTGATGCAATAAAGCTGAAACACCTTCACAACCTGTTGATTTGCTAAATCTCCCTAACTGAATACTGCTAAGAAGAATAGTCCTGCTATTCCTACTTTGAGTACCTTTTAATGCAGCAGTAGTAAAATGTTAAAATAAATTGTTAAATATTAATTAAAAATACAACTAAAATTACCTTGGAGTTATATCACATGGGTTGCAATTATTTAAAATATTAGATACATAATCATCAGAAGAATTAATACTTTCTTTTGATATGTTTGTTGACTGTACATAGTTTATTTGATTTTTTTGATTTTCTAATAATGCATCTTTCAATAATCTAATGAAAAATAAATTGATAAAATATTACTATTTAATATTTATATTACAAATTGTATTGTTAAAACTTACTCTGTTGTAACATCAATAGCATATAAGCTACAACTAGATAACTCGTTATTTACATTTATTTTTTCTAGGTTTGTTATTGTTTTTGAAACATCTGATGATATAGAATCTGATATTAATGATTTATTAATTGCATCAAAATCATCATCTACTTTGGAGGTAATAGTCGTCTGATCATACTTTAAAACCAAATAAATTATTTCAAGGTACTTTTTAATAAAAGCATTTGTATTTCTGACTTACTTCACTTCTTTTTTTGATTGGTAAACAATAATCATGTTCTTTTTCAAACCACTTGTTGAATACTAAAATTGCGTTTTTGCGTTTAGCTCTCAAACGTTTCATAACTGAACCACGGTTTCTACTTGATTTTTTGTGCATATGCAAGTAATCGGTAAAACTACTCGTATTAATGGTCAATTCCATATTAATGTTGGTGGCGACAATAATAATAGAAAAAAAATATTTAACCTCCACATAAGCCTAGTATGGAAAGTTTCACACTAATTCATAATGTTTAACAAACGTAAACGAAAAATATAAAAACAATAAAAAGTCGATTAAATCACTTGGCACTAGCCAACAATAAAATTGAACAATAATATAAACTAAAAAATCAATTGACTAGTTTCAGATATTATTGACACAATTAAAACGTTGCCAATTGGTTTTCTTATGAAGTCTTTTATGATGGGTGTTCGACTTGTCGTTCAAACTTACTTCAAAATTCAAATTAGTTGCAATTTTGAAAACTCATTGTAGAAGCACATGGAAATAATAATTAATAATATGGAATACTTATTATCAGTTAACACAATAATATTATTGTGATACCTAATCTATTCTGTGGTTACAGACACGGTCACAGAATTCCATCCTTTTTGATTCTGTTGTCTCCAATCGGTATCACTGTATCAGTCGTATATCACTGCAGTATCAGATAAAAGAAATACAAGCACAGAATAATATTATTCTGTGATACAAGTATTGAGTGATGTGTTTAATTCGAATTCGTTGATTATGCCACTTTGGTCGCGGAGTAACTAAAACTAAATACTGTAAATCGTTTACAGTATTCTCAAAAACCAAGTGTCTTGTGTTCAATAAATCCTCTTACTACTGTATTTAAAGTGGTCATTTTTTATTTTTATTTTTTTTCCTGGTTCTACATATACATAGATAGAGGTATCTAATACATATTTTTTTAACTGTACAATTAGGGATAAGTATGTTGGACATATCTTTTAGTAAAGCATATTTATTATGCTGCGCAACATTTATACTCATTCAATGGACAGAAAGTAAGTGACACTCAATGTGAATGTCTGCAATTATTATTTTCTAAAATTTTTTAACAAACAGCTAAAAATGTGGAGTATGTGACTTGTGGAACTGTCGCAAAATTGTACAATATCGATCTTAAAGTAAGGTTACATTCGCACGATGTTAAATATGGTGCAGGCAGTGGCCAGCAATCTGTAACCGGAACCGATTTATCGGAAGATATTAATTCACATTGGGAAATAAAAGCCCAAACTGGAAAACATTGTAAAAGAGGGTAAAACTATTATTAATATTTTTAGTTTTTTTTTATAAATGTATTGTATTTTAAATTTTAGTGAGCCTATTAAATGTGGAAGTATAATCAGATTTACACATCTAACCACCAAAAAGAACCTCCATTCACATCTATTCAGTTCGCCTCTATCTGGCAACCAAGAAGTATCCGCATATGGTAATGATGGAGAAGGAGATACTGGTGATCATTGGTATGCAGATTGCAGTGGAGATTATTGGGAAAGAGATGACGACATTCGGTTAAAACATGTAGACACTGGATCGTGAGTATAAAATAATTATAAATTTATAACATTATAATTTTAATTCTCATTAGAAAATAAAAATGATAAAAAAGATTAAAATTGTTTATTCTGTTTCAAGTGAATAACATGGTCAATGTTATAAATGATTTTAACAATACATTTTCAGATACTTAATGGCTTCAAGTTTATCATATGGTCGACCAATTAATGGACAAAGAGAGATTGCTGCCGTAAAAAACCCAGGACCATTTTCGACTCATTGGCGTGTCAAAGAAGGCATATTTATTCATAAAGACGAACCAAGTGATTTTCATTCTGATTACCTCCATACAGAACTATAATATTGTTCTATTTAAGTCTCAAATTATTTCATAATTTTGTAAATTTATTAAGCATTGCACACTGTTTATAGTAAAATATAATAAAATATGGTTTTCTTAAAATTTAAAATAATTCATAAAAACAAGGTTTATTGTGGTTTGTATTGTTTTTTATTTTAATTTTAAAAGTATTACATAAAAAAATAATGATACATAAACAATAAAATAATTTTTATTTTAAAAATACTTCCAACCTTAAATTTGAATTGTACATACACTTGTGTATACAGATTAACGATGGATATTAATAACTAATTTTTTCTATAAGAGTGCTGATTCTTGTATTTTGTTTGTTTACTGTAAACTAAGTATACTAAAATTAAATGTTTGAGTAAATATAAGCAACAATTTTAAGAATTTAATAAAAAAAAAAAATAATAATAAAAACATGGACTTAAACATTAGAAACAAAATTGTATAAATATATCAACTTAAATCTTATTTTAATACTCCACCTTCAATTAAAATTATATACACGGAATATTATAAGTTTTTCCGTTTAGTGGTTACTAGTAACTTACAATTATTTTTTCTTAAATTATTGATAGTTTGCATGTAATATAAAATACATAATATAAGTTTTATTTGCTTATTCAGTCAATTTTAAGACTGATAATTTGATATAAATTTTAATTAATATTTCTATGAAGAGGTAAATTTTGATTTTAAAATGATGTTTTAATGGCAACTAATAAACTTTTAAAAATTCTACATTTTGATTCCTTTTAATGTGAAAAATAAATTAAAGTAATACATTTAAATCATTTAACAATTTTAATTCAATTCTGTTTCTTCATCAGCAATCTGAAAAATATAATCAATTTTCTCAAATTAAATTAGAAATTCTTCACATTACTCGTTCAATATAAGCTAATTATTAACTGCGCATTAAAATTTACTTTTATGCCTAAAGACTAAGGATATTATTAAATTAATATGAACTTCACTTAATTTTCTATTGTTACAAATTAAATTGTATTATTAATAATTTAGGTACATACATTAAACAACATTCTTACGGATTATAAACTTATAAATAAATACTCTAATCACTTTTTTATAAATTAAAGAGATTCTGAGAAGGGAAAATAATATTTATACTATTGTATGTCTACACTGACAGCATTGTGTGCAATAACCCCACACGTACAATGTTAACTTTCCAGCAATAGAACACCCTGTGTCCCAACAAAAATCAGTTCTTATTATCGACACCCTGCCATAATAGAAAAGGTCTTGATGGTAAGGTATCAATTAAGGAATATACAGAATAGGTGAGTACTTTTGCTGGACAAACTATACTATGATTGCAAACAGTAAAGGTGTTCTCCTATTTTACATACATACAAGGTATAAAAGGGATTTAGTAGAATTCATTTGGTGTCATTATTTTTAATTTAAAGTTAAACCTTTTATCAAATTTAGTGGTAAGAATATTATCTAGAACACATTGTAAGTTTTAATTTATTCAAAATTTTAAAGCGAGTTCTGAGAATTTGAAAATTATAGTATTTTATTTATATAGCTTTAAGTTATGAGTGATGAATGACTTTAAAATTAAAATATCAATAGAAGCAAACAAGAGGCTCTAGATAATATCCTTACCTTTAAATTTGATCACAGGCCTATTCACTATTTGCTACAAAAAAGCTATACATTTAACATTTGTGAGACAGACAATGCTGGTGTAGCAATCTCTTAAAATGGTAAGAAGAAATAAAAAATAATAAAGTCATGGATATCCAAGCACCAACTATAAGGTTTACTCAGTCCAACAAGAGAACAAGGGATACAAAGAAAAAGCGATTTTTGTCGAGCTGCTAAGTGTTTTGCGTTAAGGACATGAGAACAAGAGTGAAAATCATTTTTGACAAAATCAAACTTCAAAGAATATTTGGTTATTGCGGTATGAAATAAACTATTAAATGTGGGGACACGGCTGGCCAAGGAAATAATTTTGTTGAGAATCCTTAGCGCTTCACAATAATAATTATAAAGTTAAAATTTAGAAAGGAGTATTGAGTAAAGACTGAAATCAAAATATTTTAAGAGGTTGGCATTATGTACTAGGTATTTAGATAGTAAAAGAATAGGTACCTACATATTTAACATAGAACCCTAACTTTTTATATTTTGAAATTATAACCAGGGTCATAAGTAGAGATGGGCTAATACCACTTTTTACCGATATATGATACTCTGATAATCGATATATTTTAAAAACAACATTTTCGGCATAAACCATGAACCATACAACAATAAAAAACATGAAACACCATAAACTGATATTAAAAGATAATTAATACCTTAAAACCACCAAAGCTATTATACTACTGCCATCAGCCTCAACAATAAATCTGTGATGTTAATCTGCTATTTTATGCTGATTGATTGGGGTTTTTTATTTTGGTACCAGTTTAAAAAAAATCCGATATCAAATATTGGCCCACCCTTGTTATAACGTTTATTTTTGTTTTTCATTGATTTAACCACATTTTCACTTCCACTATAGTTTAAAAATAATATATTCCTTATACCTAATAATTACTTAATTGTTAGGTTAATAATCCTATAAAAACAGACACAATAACAAATTCATAATCAACATATTCCCAGAAACTATTGTAATTGTCAACTGTAATTTAATGTAAACTCGTGGAGTGTAGACCAGTATAGTTCAACCACAAATACATAAATTATTTTTTATACATCTACGGTTTCTACTTAATAGCCAATTATTACTATGAAGAAGCTCTGAACATTTTACATTGAAATAACTTTTGAATTAGTGAGGATATACAGCTTAAATTTTAGTCACTTATTTATTCTTCAAGAACGTAACAGGTCTCACTAAACATGTTGGAGTTCATAGTTATAGTTTAATAGTTACTTATTTTATACAATATAATGAAGTACTATGTTTTTGTTAATGGTTAAAATTAGATAATTTATTTTTTAAATTTTCCTAAAGATAAATGTCCACTTTGAATTATTTTAACTACAGACAACTTGACAAAAAATTTTAATAAAATAAAATAGTTTTTAGAAAAGGTTAAACATTGTAATAATTAAACAACTGACTTATACCGATTACTAAACACAGTATCTAAATTGTATAAAATAAATACACATAAATAATTCATAGAAAAAATTATTTCTAATGAAAACTATTAACAATTTTGAAATTACAGTTTTTGATTAAGTAAAATGATTAATATGTCTTAAAAAAAACATAAATATGCACATTGCATTATAAAATTACCAAAACATTTAATCAAATAATACAGTTATCTGGAATTCCAACTAGATTATCCAATTACTTTCCAGTTACTCCATAATATTAAATAAACACCATAAACCAACCAAGACCAGAAATGATGTAGTTTAGTAATAAGACATGCCCAAAAAAGACTCGATAAAAAATGCACTCGGAAAAATTTCCCCCGAAAAAATTTGATTGATTATTCATTTTGTGTTACAATATTGAAACACTAAAAATAAAATAAATATCAATAACATTTTTAAAAGACATGTTTTGACAATTTACTGTTAAAAAGTTAGGAGTATCTAGTTTGCCTCCATTCAATCAATTTTCCATTTTTCTACTAGATTTTCTTGCAATGAATCTATCCTATAGTCCCAACTAGTTTTTAGCTATTAACATTCTAGCTCTGTCGGTCCATAATCCAACTTGTGTCAAGATAAGATTTGTAAGCCCAGTTTATTTTATAAATAAAATAAACAATGGAAAAATTTGAATTTTTTTCCGATTACTTTAAATAACAATAGCAAATGAATTCAATGTACATAAAAAGTACAAGACAGTTAAGCAATAAAAAGAACTGAAATTGTGTAAAACCATTTCTAATAATATAATTTGTCTTAAAAATATCTGATATTTTTACTAGAAATGTATTACTAGGAGTTACACCAAAGAAGTAAATAAATATTTAACATAAAAGGAATAGTTAAATAACAGTAATAAATAAAATATAATATGTATTAAAAGTTATTTCAATATTAACTATTAACTTTCTCTGTTAAAAAAAAATAACATAAATTAATGAAAATATAAAAATACTATTATTACATCTGTAAAAAAAAAAAAAAAACAATAGATTATGGAAAAGTATAAGTTCTTCAGAAAATATAAAAACATGTATGGGTATTTTTTTAATGTGTAGTGTTATTTTTGTTGTTACAACTCTTGATAGAGGTAATAAATGTTATGTTATAATATGAACTTTGTGATGTGATTCAATTAAAAGCGAAAATTAGACCTTGAATGTACCTTATTTAAATACTTGAATGCAAAGGTTGCACAAACCCCAAGACCAAATACAAACAAATATGGCAGAAATTTGAAATTAATGCTTGGTTTTTTCTTCATCAAAAAAGACACCATGCTTAGTTTCTTGTCAGAGTATGGTGGATATTTTGCTCTATAATGTGAACATTTGTTAAGATTAATAACATTGAAAAATTAAAACAATAATATGATGTACTACTAACGAAGAAAATGATTCTCCTATGATGTTAAAATCTTTGACCAAACAGCTTTTTCGATGCGTGAATGTATCAAATGTATGTTTTCCATGGTAAGCTCCCATTCCACTAAGACCAACTCCTCCAAATGGTAGATTTTCAACTAAAAAATTTTGTACACATTAGTATTTATTATGTTATCAATAATAACATATTATTTTTCTAATAGATTAGTACAACATAAACAAAAGGAATTTTTTTTACAGGCCATCATTGTTTAAATAAAATAAATATTTCAATAAAATAAGATTATTAAAAGACACAAAAGCAATTTTAAATTAAATAGGAGTATGATATTTGCTGTGTACAAGAAATAATATATCTATTTCTTACTTAAAAAAGCTTGTTAGTTTTTATGTAACTATGTGAGTATTGCACTATTATGAGTAATAAGCAGCGTATATTACCCAAACACACAGTGATATATATACCAAACCATTTTTAACTATGAGCTATAACTATATTCTTTTATGGTGATTGAAAAACTAAAATACAAAACCTGTGGACAAAATATAAATAGTATAAATTCATTATTAGGAAAATAAAATCTATAATCAGAGAAAGCATATATCAAATATCAATATATAATTAGTATTAAATCTAAATCTTGTTTTAAGTTGACAAATAATGATCAAGGTCATAGGAGTAGATTCATTTTCATGCCTAACTCACGTCTCACACCCAACCCAACCAGAGTGCACTTCCAAAACAGTAATTATTTATCCTCTTGGAGCATGTAACTACAATAAATTTGATTTTAAAAAATATATATAGATTATATGTATTTAGAGAAAATATATTTTCAAATTTTAAGCAACCATCCAATACATTTTTATTATTTTTCTTAATAAAATTAAAAAGAAACTATTTGATTCCATGTTTGAATAAAAAATTATAAACTTACAGTTTTGAAAATGTTAAGAAATGAATCTGTAGCACAAATGAAACAGGCAGCGAAAATAAATCTATACTACCTTAACAGCTTTGTTAATAAAAATAAATAATTACATTATAGTAATTCAACTATGAAATTTTTAATAAATAATAAATTTATAAATTTATCCTATTTTGAATAAACTCAATAATACACATATATTCAACTGCATTAAGACGTGAACACATACTACAGCACACACATAAATTAATTACTTACCAGTCACATGTACTACAGTATCATTGACACAAACTCCACCAGCTTTCACGTTTTCCAACATGTTGTCAACGACCGCTTTATTTTTGGTAAATATGTATAAAGCTAATGGGCTGTGATTTCTGTACAAATTTAGTAATTACCATCACCATATATGTCATTTAGTTATATTTCAGTATCAAAAATGTTAGTACAAAAACGAAAATATTATTTTGAGACAATGTAATTTAAATCTATGGAGATTCTATTGTATTTGTTGTCATTAAAGTAACATACGCCACATAATAGGAATAAAATATTATTTTTATTAATCTAAAGCCTGAAATATGGCCATTAGTTGATTGTCGGGGAAACGGTTGATTTGAAACACATATTTGTATTTGTGGCAAAGATGTGTTGCTAAAAACCCAGTGGGTCACCCATCCGAGTGCTAGCAAAGACTTCCAGTACATACCCTCAGAGCGTTGTCGCAGAGATTAAGTGTATAAACGCACCTCACCAAGCTACTAAATATTATTATATTGTACTATATAATACAATGGCAAGTTAAAATTGTTAATGGTATTATTATAGCATAGACTGAATATCTATGACTAACTTGTGAATTCACCAATTATTATAATATGATTATTTAGATACAGAACAACCAGAATTAAAAACCATAATTCTATGTACACAAGCAATATTATAAAAAGAACAATTTAAGAATAGATAGTAAAAAGGAATTGTTGCTGTTAGAAAAAAACATGAGATTTTCTGGCTACTGTTGATTATTACCGGCATAATGACTAACGGTGTCATTTACACAAAATGATCCACTAGAAGTTTGTCTCATAAATAAATTCTGCATTTCTTGGTCGGAAGAGAATACATATAACGTTAATGGTTTACTCCTGAAGGATAAAACATAAATATTTATTAAAATTATGTATTGATGTAACATTTAGTCATCTGCCATCAGTATTCTATGCAAAAAAAATTCAAATACAATCCATTTTAATAATTCATAATTTCTAAATAAAAAAAATAAAAAAAATGACTGACTTATGTTTTGATTTTAATTTAAGACTAATTATGGGATAAACCTATAAACTTAAAAATTATAGATGAACATTTAATATGTTTTTTAATTCTAAAATGTATCATCTATTATTTCAATTATAAAGTCCTTCACAAAATGAATAAAGAAACATCACTTTTTGGATATACATAGTGATTTTAAAAAATCATGCTAACTAATTAAATATTAAAATCATACAAAAAAATCATAAAAAGGATGATAGTTAATACTTGGCGTTAACTTGTATTCTGTAATAACATTGATTAAAATACTTAATAGGGTGTTAAAATAGAAACCTAATAAATGTATATATTTTTAAAGAACTCCGAGTAAAATATTTATTGACGATATGTCTGATTATTAAGACTTCAAAGTTGAATAAAATACAAAGTAGGAAGGTAGGTACCTGGATTTTCTATTCTTATATATTATTAGGTACAACGTGAAATTGTTTGGTTTGATTTTATGAAATTTTACATCAGACTGAAGTCTAAAATGTTTGTGTGTAATAATCTAACAAACTAATGAACTTTTAATAAATAAATTAGAGTTAAACATTTTTAAATTAAATACCTAATTAAAATAATATTATTTTTACCTGCTGTTAATATAATTTATAGCATCATAAGCATTATCTACAGTTAGAATCGGTAAAATTGGACCAAAAATTTCTTCTTTCATTATGGGATCTGTATGTTTCACATCAGTCAATATTGTTGGTTCAATATACAGATCTTTTTTATCGTGTCTACCACCAACTGCAATTGATCCGCTGTTAGTCATCAAGTCTAATAATCTCCTATAGGTAAAAATAAATTTTATATTTTCAAAAATATTTTTATAAGTACAATTCAAATATACTCACACGAAATGTTTTTCAGAAACTATTCTGCACAAATCTGGAGAATTTTTTGGATCGTCAGTATACCAGGCTTTTAATAGTTGTTTAGCTTTCTCCACAAATGTATTTTGAACTTGACGTGTACACAAAACATAGTCTGGCGCTATACACGTTTGTCCAGCATTAATGCATTTTCCCCAAATTATACGCTTAACAGCAATATCCATATTCACAGTTCCATCTATATATAAGGGGCTGTAATATGAAATTATACAATGTTATGATCAATACACTACCATAAAATTAATATATAGAGTAATAAAATATTAATATACCTTTTACCGCCTAATTCTAACGTAACAGGTGTCAAGTATTCATTTGCAGCAGCTCTAACTATTTTCCCTACAGATGTTGATCCTGTATAGAAAATATAATCAAATCTTTGTTTAAGTAACTGAGTTGTTTCTTCCACACCTCCTAAAATAACTGGAAAAGCATCCTGTAAAATATTAAAATGTAAGAATAATTGGATAAGTAAAAAATGAATGTGCTTTACTCTGTTGAGATATTTTGGTACTAGTTCCGCAATGAGTTTTGCAGTAGCTGGAGCTATTTCAGAAGGCTTAATAACAACACTATTCCCAGCAGCTATTGCACCAACTACGGGTAACAAAGTTAGCTGTAATGGATAATTCCAAGCTCCCATTACTAATACAACTCCGTATGGATCTTTATGTATTAATACATCATCCATTATATTAATCAATGGTTTATCAGGCTAAACAAAATATATTATAAATGTTAACATTTCTTTAAAAAAATAGTTACTGTTGACATTTTAGTATTGTACGCACCCTTTCTGTTTTCATCCAGGACTCTAGTGACCCTAGAGCATTGATGATATCATTTTTTAAATATTCAATTTCAAACAATACTGCTTCTTGCTTGCTCTGTTCAAATAATAATTCAGAGTTAAGTTTTTTTTTTATACATCATATTAATTAACAGTAATTTAAATTACTTTTCTTAGATCAGAAGCTAGGGCTATTTGTAAATCTGAGGAATTATCATTTAAAAGCTTGAGAAGTTGCCTAAGGTGATGTTTTCTGAGATGTAACGATTTTGTTTGGTTACTGTTGAAAGCTGTTCTAGCTTTCTCTACAATCTAAATAAAAATTGATATTTTTGTTAGTTTGACCATTGAATTCAACAAAATAGTTTTAAAAAAATAAAATAAAAAATACATACATCTGCATAGTTGGCCATAATTTCGTTAGTTTCTGTACCTGTAAAAATCCATAAAATTACAATAGTATTAGCATTTAAAATTATGAACACAACAAGGACAATGAGATTTAACAATAGTGATTTCCATTTTAAATAAGTACATAATAAATGTTGCAGCTAACACTGTCACTATCAATGTAGTATCTACATTCTACATGATTACATATCTACATTCTACAGGTCTATTATATTATATTTTACCAAGCTATTCAGTGGAGGAAAGAAATATTTTTTTTTAGATTTGGAGTAAGTTATTACTTTTTACAAATTATAATCCTACATTTATTTCGCGATAAGATTGAGATTATATATCTAACACATTCGCGTTGGCTAGATATATATTATAAAATATAATGGATCATTCCTTTATGGATCGACGAAATAGAAAGTGATTTTCGTTTTTGTTTATTGCGTTATGTCTCTGTTGCCTGTTACTACCTATACAGTTACACAGTTTGTGTACATGCTGTGTACTTGTATACTCGTGTGTTGTGTTTGGTTTATCAATACATAGGAATAGGTAACGAAGTGTAGGTAACACGTTACCTAAATTTGAACTCAATACATGTCACGGTGGGTTATCTGTTTTCTACCTTAAAGACTATTATTAAATATAGTCGGAGACGATTTGAATCTTAGATTCCATCAGAAATTTTCGGATTTCAAAAAACACAACCATTGATGACATCACAGATACATCGGAATTCGGAATACAAAGATTCATGATTGTACCATTGTGGAAACTGGGTTCAAAATTAAAAATGTAATAAATTACAATATACTTACACGGTACACCGTATCAGTTTAAACGAATAAACGATAATGATATTAGGTTAATGTTAATCGGATTCGTATATCAGCGATATGGCACGGACAGTGGGCACTACTGGGCAGTGAGTTGCACGCCTGCACACGACTACTCGAGAACTAAGTAGTAATGTAGTCTAGACTAGTAGACTTTACTACTCTAGATTCTAGAAGTCTAGACGTACAATGTGTGCAAAGGAGGCGATAAAGAGATTATTAACGGCCAGTTTATAATCATAATACTTAATTACTAAATAATACTTAATTGTGTGTTGCTTAAAATGTGTAAGCATATTTTAGGTAACAAATAGCCAATGCCCAATAGATACCTACCTAAAGTACCAAAATAAATGTTAGGCGATCGAGGACGACCGCAACAAACTATAGCAACGAATTATTATAAATTATATTATACCGCGAAGTGACACGACGAAGAAATGGTTTGAAACCGTCAATAAAGTGAATGTTAAACAAAATGTATTTTATAATATATATGTCATATGTGTGTGTGTTGTGTGTTGTGTGCATATCAGCTACATGCGAGCCAATGTCGTGTTTGATACTGCGAATTCAATGCCGGTAGATCATAATATAACTAAATATTTTTTAAAGTCCAATTAACTTACTATTGTTATTAGTAGTAGATAGTATACAGAGTGATTCACCAAGCATACTCACTCACATTTTTCTCTTTAACAATTAATTTAATCAAATTCAGTTTTTAATTTTGAAAAACCTACCAACATATCTAGGTGGATTTATCAATCAACATTGGTACCTATACTTAAGGAGTATAAGGACCATATTTTCAACAATTTAGATTTTTAATACCATAATTATGTATTGTCCCGCAGAAATACAGATTTTTTCTAATTAGAACTAACCATTTTTCTTTTAATATGGGGAAATATGTTATGAATTACATAATAGGTGTCTTACATGGCTACATTATACTATTATAGTGTTGTAATAATATGTCCTAACTCCTAACAGCTATAATATTATACCTAGTCTATAATATTTAAAACAATATAATCTCTACACTTGTACACTCTACAAGTCTAAACAAGCGTGTAGCCAGCAGGCCAGTAGTCCGACCAAATTATCAGATAGGTGGGGAAAATCAAATTTTAGGGGGAATATTAGAAAAAAACCACTACACAGTCATAAGCACATTTAATACTTGTTGAGAGCAACGCCCCCTCCAATTGCCACCCGTGGCTACGGGCCCGGTAGCCAGGATTTTGTTTAGGAAGTTGTTGTAATTTTATACCTTTTTAAATTTAACTTATGGGGGGCTTGATACACTCTATTATAGTCATTAATCTTTATATCAATATAATATGAAATATATTATGACAACATGTTTTGTAGACATCTGGCTGAAGCATATTGTAACGATTATATTTTTTGAATAAATACAATTGATTAGGGTGGCCAGGGCTGGGTTGTTTTAACACCCAAAACACCTCTGGCCACCCCACTGCTTGCATGTGCACTTATTACTTATTTAATTAATAAATAAATATTGTGATTTCAGATTTGGTATCATTAATGTGCATCACTCCCTAGTTAGCCTAGTTCTTATTGCATTAAGCAGCGTGGTACCACCGTCGCAGGCTCACGCTATACACTACTACAGTACTACAGTAACAATAACTGAATGTAAACCTAAACCATGTTATTAGATACCTATAAATTAAAATATATTATAGTGTATTAATGTGACCAATCAGCATTCATCAGCATCATTGGATATATATTACATGAGTTATGATCTAACTCCATTACAGGTTTTAAGGCTTCACAACACCTAAGTGTGATTATACGATATAATAATGGTTTTATATGATACCTAATCGTCAATACAGTAGGTATTGCCATATATGTGCCTGTATTGGCTGTAGTGCCTGTATATAATAATACCTATAGTTTTATTTTTGTTTTTCCTGATTATTTTTAAAATACTACTGGACATTTTATACGTTTGATTCCCCAACTAGATCCAATTTAATGTCAGAAATCACGTTCCAAATCGAAGCATTTTTACTGTTATAAAAGTTGATGACAGACAAAAAAATAAATAAATAAACACACAAATTTTGCCCTTTTAGATAGAAACTAAATACAATTTTCTACAAGAGACCACCATCAATATTTAAGATCGAAGCATTATTCTGCTATAAAAATTGTCTTCGGAATTAAAGGACATACACTTATAGCCATTACATATTTTATCGTTCATAAAAATTATTCTGAATTTACCCTCAACTTTTTTTTAATTTCCATTCATAACAACTTACACTGTACCTTGTATTACATTTACAAGTTTTTTGAAATTGTTTTCATCGACTTTAGTTAAAAAAAAAAAAACAAATAATAATCGAAAATTTCATATGCCTATAAATAGTTCAACACAAATCGAAATATTATGAAAATTGTACTGTGTATAGAAAATGCTAAAATAAATATTCAGTGAAAATTTTATGTTTCTTTTCAGTCATTTTTGTTAGAGTTACACTAAAAACCAAAATCGATTTTTTCGAAAATTCCCGTTTTTCCTTAATTTTTTGTTTGTTTTTCCTGTTGATTTTTAAAACTATTATGAATTTAAAATTTTGACTCCCGAATGCACCAACTGGTTTCACTTTCTTACCAGAAAAGTTGCTGTTGAAGAAAATCGAAGCACTTTTACTGCAAGAAACCGTGGTGACAGACACAAAAAAAAAAAATATAAAGACACACATCATTGTAAAATCAATACATTCATCGCTCCCCCCAGAATCTAAAAACATTAGGTGTATAAGTATAACATTTTAGGTTTATGCAGGGTGTAACAGGAAGAACTTACTAATGCAATACATTTTGTTATAATCCATATTTTGAATTTCTTTTTTATGTATAATTTTATTAATAGTCACTTGCGCTGAATGAATAATATAAATAAAATAATTATTTTTATTTTTTCATACTGAAAATTTGAAATTTAAGTACATTTTTTTGGATAAGTTCAAAATAGCCAATTTGTGAATACGATTATAAGAAGAATTTTGATGGTAAAAACTTTTATCTAAGTCGAGAAGATTATTTTTTAGAATTTTTTAAAATATCAATATTTTTTTGATTTAATTCATTTGGAACGTAATAACTTTTTTCAAAATATAATTTTAAAAAATTTGCTGATATGAGTTTATTCCTTAATTTTTTTACTTACACAATGTTAAAAAAATTTATCTTACATTAAGGTAGCATCTTTTTTATTATTTGGTCAGAGCTATCTATTAAACCTTGTATATAACTTACACATGATAATAATTTATGAGATTATTTTCATTAAAATATATTATATTTTGCTATAGGTACACGTCACACGGTAATTGTAGAGTATACATGTTTTCACATTTATATTTAATTTTTTTTCTGGGCTCTTTTTCCGTGGTCTTTGTGCCACGGTTCAGCCTGACCACCTTCACTGAAGTTTATCTTGGAATTTAGGTTTTATTTTTGTGCTTATCAACCCGCAGGCGAGAGCTGCAGCTGTCATCAACCAATAAAAATAAATGTAAATAATAATTATTATAGTCGAACAAAGACATTACAATAAAATGTTTCCAACTTGTCACTTCGGAATTTTGTTTTTGGCCTTCTGTTGTCACTGTGCCTATAATATGTAATATTACGTACCAATCTATTTGGATATAGTAAAATGGTATGGACGGTATGGTAAAACAATATAATAATATAGTAAAATAATAAATGTAGATGTAATAGTGTAATATTAAATTTATATTTATTTTTGTCAAAAAAGAGGTGGGGGTTGCTAGGTTGGTTCTCTTAATGACCAATGTTGAGGTAATTATTTTGTTGGATATGATCATGTGGGCCACTAGATTCTATTTTCCCCAGGCCTATCAGATCATGCCTATTACTTAACTGGGGAAATGGGACCCTCCCCCCTCGACAGGGGCTCGTGCCGCACAAGTTGTACGTCACCGAAATAGCTCTCTCCCCGCCCTTGCCGCACAATTTACTATATAACGATTAATATAACGATCGTGATGCTAATATGATTTCACTTACGCTGCATACCAGTTAACCATGAGGGATGACATAATGTTGGTAGTTGGGGGTGACCTTATAAACAAATTAAAAAGAAGAAAAAAAGAAGGCTAATATAATGTCCAGTCATCTAGAAGTAGCGTCATTCGGCAACTTCAATCAAGTAGTCAAGTCAGATATATCCCTTTTTTATGTATATATTATTATTTATTGTAGGTACCTATTGTTATTAAGCAGATTGTAAATATTTATTAATACCTATTTAAATATTGAAAATGGAGCCAATTTAAAGTGATTGCTGCAGGAAAGGTACTTTTTGTTCTATCGCTGTTCAAAATAATTGCCACTGTATCTTTTTTATATGTTTTCGTATTTATGTAATTATATGATATATATAGCCATTCACAAATCTAGGACGCCCTCCCCTCACAGGGTTTGAAACTGGTTTCAAAACCGTTTTCAGAAAACGGAAAACATTAGAAACCGGTATTAAATTAAAATCAAAACCGAAATCGGAAAAATTTGAATTCGTTATTATTAGGGTTGGGATTTCAATGCACTTTGTATAGTTTTCCAGACAATCTTCCTGAACAAAAAATTAAGAGTAAAAATATTAAACAATAGGTAATATGCAATTCAAATCAATAAATCTAAAAATGATTAAATTAATAGTATGATTAAATAAATAATAAATATCAATACAACAATATAATTCAATATTACGTAATAAAAACACTATTGCCAATACAAAATTATATTAGTGTATTTTAAACAATGCACAAATTAAAAAAAAAATGTAGGTACTGTTTACGAGATTTTTCATTAAATAATTTAGGGTAAAACTAAAAAAACTATTTTCCAATCTATTATTATGTGTATAAAATTGTTTTTATTGATTCATGGAGAAAAGTCAAGTACCCCTAAAATCCTCGTAGGGAAGATGGCACGAAGGAACACTCAAATACCACCATTTACACACAGACTATATTAAAATTTTTGTTTATTTATTTTCACATAGTCTGTGGGCTATTTTAGTATTTTACAATATTATTAATTTAATATTTATATTATACTAACAAATAAGTAGGAAAAAATCTTCAATTGTATGTTTGTATTCTATAATTTTGTTTTGTTGTGATAGTCCTTAAATAGGATAATTAATTTTATTAACATTGCTTAAAACGTGGTTGGATTATAATTCATAATTTTTGTTTTAAACCATTTATTTGATAAGAGGTTTATTGGCGTGTCTATCCTGTGTTTTGGCATTGTGTTTGTGTCACTGAGTGTATACATAATTAATTATACTATGAATTATGTATAATTTATCATGACTATATTATTCATTATAATGAGTTTGAACTTCGAAGTTTAAAAAAAGTGATTTATAATATTTTTTTTATATATATATATTATATATGTTATTTATAGCAAGGTACTAACAAATAACAATATTACTTATACGACGACGAGTAATATATTGTAGGTACATAAACTGTATTTCGTATTGCCATTTAAAATGTCGAGAAGAAATTTGAAATGTTTGCTAGACAAGCTTAATCAAACCCCTTTAAGCATCAGAAATTGATCCTGGATATTATTAAGGTCATGCTTTAAAATTGTATGCAAATGTAATGAAAAACTACTGACAACAGACAATTGCCAAACATTTTTGAAGATATGCAGTTTAAAAGCAATCATAGTTCGTGAAATGTCAACATGTGCTTATTCACTGATTGAAAATGTGATGATTTATCAATTATTATTGTTTTCAAATTAACAATGTATAGTGTTATATCAGTGAGCAATCACAAGATGTTTATATTTTGTCTGCTTGGCTGCTTTTTATTTTTGATCGATTTTTAAATTCTTAACTCATAAGGTACAATTTTTTATTTTCTATTCTGTAGCAAAACTTTTTCGAAACATAATCATCTAAACTAAATCAATTATTTAAATTGCAATAGTTTATCAATTAAATAATTTTACAACTATAAATATAATGAACATAAATATTGCGGATGAAAATGAATCATAAGAATAGTTATACTAAGCATACTTAATGCTAATGCATAAAGGTACCTAATAAATTGCCATTTGCCACCCACTATAAAATATATACAATATCGAAAACTAAAGACTTGGGTATTGACATTGGAGCAAATATGGGGGGGGGGGTTTAGCCAAGTCCCCCCAATTCAAAAGTAACTACTTAGTACTAAGCATATATCATTTGACGTCATCTAAAAAAAATTGGACTATTCGCGCCTATGGGTATTTAGTATTTACTGCATTATATTCGTTACATAATACATAGTATATTAAGTGGAAGGCCACCTTCAATCTTCATATTATATTACTTACCTATTGTAAGTATTTAATTTATAAGAACTATTTAACGCAATCATATTTCAAATTGTGAACTCTTGGGCCCCCACACGAACATGTTCAGTGAGGCCCATTATCTTCTTGAAGAATAAAATAAAAATAAAATATTATATGATATGTTATTGCACTATTAAAATACTTAAGATAAATTTAACAATTTTTTCTATAACTCGTATTTATACTTTTTCGTAAGAGCATCTCATTATAACTAGATTTCCTTCCCCGGTCGACACGAAGGCCATAATTTGCTTATAATTTACAAACGAAAAAAAGAAGAAATCATTGACATGGTTATCTAGGTTACTTGGTGTGATTCCTGTATAGGTATAATGTGAACACATTTCAAGAGGTGCTTTTTTATAAACCACTTCACAAGAATTTCGGAAGTATTATGTACAAAAATAATTAATTCAAAAGAACAATTATTATGTAATTGTCTAGCTGCAAGAGTTGTTTACTGAAACACAATAAAAGAAAAAGAACAATATCCATGATGTATTATAACAGAAATTATAACACATAATTCAATCATTGTGCCCTTTGTAGAATATGCATATTATTTGAATTCAAAAATCAGAAATTCAGGATCAGAATTTAATTTGTATGTATACAATATAACGTGTATTGTGTATTTGTATTGAACTTTTCAAATTAACTCAGAATAACCATGATAATTTTAAATCAATATTTCGAGGTGATATATTATAATAGTATTATGATATAAATGTATAATCAGATCATTTTCAACTAATGATATAGAGCTTAAATAAAAAATACACGTACCAATGAGGTCCAAATCAATGTAATAGTTAAATTAATTAATTACGTACCCACACATAATATAAAGTATACAGCAAATTATTACTAAAATATCCTAAAAACAGAAACGTTTAATTCTTGTATGTGGTGTGTATCCTTACTTTAGGTAAACATATTTTTTACCTTAACTATCAAGATGAAATAATAGATCAGTAGATATAAAATTAAGTATTCTAATAAGCTATAATAGAATTGACTAAATAATTACTTAAGTAAAAAACTATGTTGAGAATTTGAGATTATACGTACATAATTCAATTATATTTAAATATGTACCTATTTAAGATATCATAAAACTAATAAAACACTAAAGTTTATTTTCTATTATATAAACAATAAAATATACATACCAGGTATGGAATTATTCGTTGGTGCAGACAGAGGGTATTCGTGAGTGAATTTATTAGACACAATACCTAGAAAAAATAATTAATGTAAAAACACTATAAGTACACGAATGCGTTCAATTTTAAAGAGTTCATAATATGTATAAAGTACGTAAGAAATCTGAAGTCGAATTGAACAGTTTTATGTGTACTTTGGTAGTAGAAGTTTTTACTCAAATAATAAACAGGATATACCTAGTAAAATGCAAAGAATGAAAACCGGCTGATCCCACTATTCACTTACGGGTCACCGTTTGCCTTGGAGCATGCGCGCAAATGACTTAGAATCCTATGTTTACGTAAAGATTCAAGGGCAATTTTACCATTTAATAATAAGACACCAAATACATGTTTAGTTGTCTGCAACGAGTCTAATATTATAGGTGTACAAAAAAATATTGTAAATAATTGCAAACTTACATTATCTACTATTGAAGGTCAATTATATTTAAAGATTCAAATTGCTGTTGATCGATCACTTTTTTAATTTTAAATGTACAACTTATGTTGTTTGGTGGTATATATGTTGTATTATTTTATGTATGCTTTATACGTACATAGTTAAATAGTAAATACTTAAATCAATAATTGTGATTGCATATGCAATGAAAAAATAATTATATTATTACATAAATAATAGTGAATTAGTAAGAATATTTAAGATCTTAAATATGTATATAATATTTCACCGTGATTCGTGATTAAAAAATACAAAACAACAGACAATTATTGAGAAATTGCAGATTGAATTAAGTGCCATATTTGGGGAGTTTAATATAGGCAATATTCCATCTGCTATTACCGGTTATGTTAGTACATTAGTATTATTATTTATTACATGACGTGTGCTAGACTTCCCCGTATTTTACCGTGATATGCATCTACACATACACTAAAATAACTTATTTTTAACAACGCACAAATACTCATGCATTATCATTAAAATAGAACACCCATGATCCAACATATTTTATAATTGAAGATCATAATAAATAGTATACCTACTTCATAACGTCATCAATTGTTTACAAATAAAATATACAACAATTGTCATAGATGGGTATCCGAAACTTACGTTATAATATTCATGCTTATCGAAAGTACAATAAATTTCCAATCTATAGAAAGATGCTATTAAACACTATATAAATGATAATGCAAGAAATGTAGTGTTAAGAAGTGTCGAAATAATGACAATGCTAATTTTATTTAACGCAATTAATGCCTCACAAAACTCTTAAGCTTTTTTACTATCTAAAATAAGTGCTTCATGCTTGATTTTAGAGTTATTCAATTTTAAATTATCATAAAAAAAAATCACATAATTAAAAATATTAAAAAAGTAACAAACAACGAATAGATCATATTTATTCATATTATACGTCGTACTGTAAGTTGAATAATAATAAAGTAATAAAAATTGTAAAAATTGTAAAAATAACAATAACCCACGAAAACATCAATTTTTGTTTAAATAGTCTGGCTTGATAAGTACGTTCAATGAATTACTGTATAGGTCTAACTTTTGTAAAAAATGTATCTCATACATTTATTAATTATTTATAAATATAGGTGATAGAAAGTAAGAAGTAACCCTATATGAAAAATATACAGTCACATTACCATCAGCTGATTGTAGTCGTATACCGTTGTGTCTAAACTGCAGTCATACTGAGATACTAAATACTTACATTATATTTAACAGAAGGCTTACTAGGTATAGGAGTATAGAAGGTATGACATAGAAATTGTATAGTAAATAACAATAATTATATTATTAATAGACCTCAGCATTCACTCTTTTAATAATATAAATTATTTGAACTTTAATATTATATATTTTTTTTTTATTATCTACATAATATATAATTATATTGTACAATATAAATGTGTAGGTACTTATTGTTTTGTGTTCGGAGTTTTAACCAGTACAGGCATTTAAAATTGTAATACTTGTATAGATTTCAAAATGAAGTGTTTTTATTTTTCGTACTATGGAACAGATCTTCAAGCTCGATGCTCGAAAATGATTTGAGCGTAAGAATGCAGGACTACGTATAATATTATTTAATGTTTACTCGTCACTGCTACTGTTACACAAATTACCTTTTTTTATAAACCGTTGGTGCATAACTTTTATTTAAAAAAAAAATTGAAAAAATATCAACACAAAATGAAAATTATTCAAAATACAGTTATTTATAAGTATAAACCTTTTTGAACCTGCAATATATGTCCTCCTGTTATGTTACTGTATATTAGTGGACTATCAGTTTATGTCAACGTACAAAAACTTATAACGCGTTATGCTGTTAGCAATTTAAGGCATTTCTAGTAGCGAATCGGATCTTGTAGTTGTCGCCTACTTTGTAGGTCCGAAGTAAAATAAAACAAAAATGTCTTCATTAGTTGGTTTTTCCATGAAGCCACACAAGCCTTCACATTGTAATTAAGTAAAACATTGACTATGCTTAATAAACTATTTTTTGTATGTATAAATTGTAAAGTTTTTATATGAAAAGAAAAAAAAATTGGATTTTTAAGTTAAACCAGTTTTTGACAAAATTAATTTTGTTTTTCTTTATTTTAATTTAAAATTGAATAATTTTAGATTTGAAACTTTCACCAAATATTTACATATTAGCATTAACTAAACATGATATAAATTTTAAAATATTTTGACTCTGTTTGTGCTATTTATCGACTTTTTTAGTTTATTTTCGATTCACACGTGATCAAATTTGTGTTAATGAGTAAAAACTTGAATATATAATTTAAGATTCCTCATAACTTTTTTAAGGACTGTAATTAAAAAATATCAAAAGTGCACAGTTCAAACTGTCACAAAATTCATAAAAATCACTTGTTACATTTTGAATAGGAACCTTGGAAATTGAATACAAGGTTCCCCATAAGTTTTTTTTATTGGAATTTAAAAATAATGTTTAACGTAGTCAAATAAATTTTATATGAGCTATTGGAGTTCAAATTTTTTGTTTACTATTAAATATTTCAACGAAAAATAACGATTTTAGTTACCTCTTCAACGGGTCACCAATCATAATTCTTTATCGCACTGAACTTACACTTATTGACTTATTTAATTTTTAATTTTTTTATCAGGGGAACTCGTGGCAACATAGATCATTGGGTATGGGGTGGTATGGTGGGGGGTTATTTTAGTATATATTTTTAGTAGGTTTTTGGGAGTTGGTCGGGTTGTAACACGTGATATTGTGTATGTGTGCCATGTTTTGTCTCTAAAAATTCGGGAGCTCACCCATCCGGGAGCTAGCGACGCTGGGCGCATCGTAGCTTCAGCAATCTTATAGGTTAACTGCTGCTTGCGGTCAGCCACTGCGCTCACCATGACTTATTTATTAGTAAATATTATAATAAGTTAATGTAAAACTAATCATGGGTGCATGTAGTAAATATTAATTCATCTACTATGAAGAGCATTTTTCGTAAAATTTACCACTTAAAAAACATAATCTCTTTGCATGATGAGATCACAATTACTTCATTAATTATTTTAATGCATACGTATTGTATACGTATGTATACGTATGCATAGATAATACATATTATCATAGAACTTACTCTAAATTATTTTTATTCGCTATACATAAGTTATTACTAACGTATAGTCTCTAATTAGAGATGTATATTAAGTATTTCAGTGGGTGGAGGGGGTATGGCCGGTATTAGTGGTATATCCAAATGTCCGAATTTGCCCATGAACTTTATACAAATTGAGTAATATAATAATAAGTGTTACATTTTTTTTTGTAAATTAGGTAGGTAGTGATTTGTATAACTAAAACTATAATAATAAATGTTAAGAAAACAGTATACACATTATATGATGACCTCTTAAAAAATGAGAACATTGTCTACTCTTGGTTCATTATTTTAAATTTCTATATAACCTTCTGTTCTCATGGATATAAATTATTTGGTTTGTTATCCATACAAGGTAAATAATTATCTTTACACATATTAGGTAAGTATGTGTACAATCCATAATTTTTTTTTTTAAATCTTTATTTTATTTCTTATATGTATAATTAGAATAACTACAGTAATTAGTATAGATATAAATACATTGAAATACATTTTGGTTCAATTTTTCATAGTTATTAAATTTTGATACATTTTAATAATATATTTTTTTAATACCAACCTCAAGTTTATTTTTAATTTAAATTGCGTTCTGTGACGGTCTACATTTAAAAAATACCTATATCATAAATAAATGATGGGGCTATGAAAAATACTATATAACTGTATAATTAATATCTATTATAGCAGTATAGCCTCTATATGGCTCTATATTAAATATTATTATATCAACAATTAGTGAGTTGGTTTAATATAATATATTTATATGAAAATTAATCTTAAAAGTAGTAACAAAAACAATTGCCGTATTTAACAACAGTACAAAATAACATGTATAGGTACCTACAGATTTCGAAGTTCTACCTACATAAAATGTAAATTGTATAGCACCTGAGCTTTTAAAAAATATGTTTTCGAATAAAATTGTATTTTGTGCACTGCGAATAATTTTTACAAAATGCCAATATTTCATTTTAATATCTACAACTTATAATGTTTCTGAAAAAAAAATGGGAATTCTTGAGTACTTTAAATCAGTTTGGATTTATATTTTGTGTTATACATAAAAAGTATTATTTATAAAAAGTTGAAGCAATCTACTAATAGTTAAATTATCATTTTCTATACACAATCTTTTTATATAATTTATTTTGATATTTAAATTTTGACGAAATTGGATATTTTACAAAAATGTTTACTATTATAGTACTTATTAATACAACTAAATTGAATATAATTGTATACAAATGTCTGTTTTAAATAATATTTGTGTGCTGCTTTCAGTACTTTTTCATAGTGCATATCATACAATTGCAATTTTAACGTTTTAAACCCCTTGGTAATAATAAAGTTATTACTTACTGTAAGGTTCAAGATTACTGTCAGAAATCACAACCTCTGTCAGACTATCATCCTCCAATCGACGAACACTGTCCGCAGATTCCACGTTCAGGAGCTGCAGCTCTTCTTCGACCGTGGTCACTTGCAACAGCACCGGAATCGTCGTCTTTGTTACATCAGACATTTATAATAAATGTCTCTTCACAGCGTTAAACAAATATATAAATTAAAATAAAACTGATAAAAAGCGCGTCGGTTTAACGGTGACGATTTAATATATAATATATGTATATACTATGTAGGTGATACCTATTTTTATTACAACTATATTATTTTATATAACAATATATTTTATTATATTTTTACATACACATCATAGGCTCGATGTTCGGTTGTGATGATATGTATAAATCATCTAACATTAATACCTACGTTTGAAATGGCGAACGGAGGCGATATGCTATAAACGAAACGCGCTGTTCAACGCTGAAGAGGAGTAAAAAACAGAAGATAAATAAATACGCACCGCTCGGTCTGCGTCGTGGCCTGGTGGACCGGTTCAGCGGCACCGTCGAGAGAATCCAACGGAGCGGGCGCTGTGTACAAGCTTAAGATAATATACCAATGTACGTAGGTATCCACAGTCTGCCGTCAATAAATTACTGTGGTTAGAATATTATATTACAATGTATTATGATAGTTTGGACTGTGATTAGGTTGTGGCAAAATTGTGGCCTCGCGGGTTATACTATATATTTATACAGGTATAGGCACCTAACTTATAATTAACCGTTTTTTAGCGTGCGCACTTCGATGGTACCGTTGATATTATGCACACGTACGATAGGCCTTAGGCGAGTCCTAGCACTGCGAGTCGGCTGCAGCCATACGCATTGAATTATTGACAGCGAATGAACACGGCGTCGTCGTAGTCAGCACCCAACTAGAATACAACTCGCGGCTACAACACATAATGCTAAAAACATAATATTCGTATATAAAAGGTATAGCGCGATCTACGATTCTGGCACGACGTGGACGTTACAAGGACGAGGGAATCATTAAAACAAGTGATAACCTAATATAAAATTACGGTATAATGTCTGTACAGAATACACTCATATACATCATAATTCGTAATAATCCAGCGTGCGCCGTTCTCGAATCATATTACATTACATTTAAGTATGCAGTGTGATTCTCCGCGACTCCGCCGAGCATGCTGACCAGCATGTTCTCGTTTAATAATGAATTTTTTCGAATCCTGAATTTGGTAATTTTTAAATACACCCTAAGTTTTTAGACTTTTAATTAAAGACCACATTAAGAATTCTTGAAATGTTGCTTTCTACTTAAGATTATAGGATGTCCTTCTGGGGCGATACAAACTTCGGTTTTTTAATGAGAACCGGAGTTTTTTATACTGTAAAGTATATAGTCGGATAATTTTTTTGAAAAAGTTGATGTACCTAATTCAAAATTCAAACGAGTATAATTTCTCAGTTATCAAAATGTTTATACTAAGGATAGATACCTAATTATTACAGTTCTTTAGAATGGTTTTACAAAAATATGATAAATATTATGACGTAATATACATGGACCATTTGTACAATTAATAAATATTGATCAATTACTAACATTTTCAAATCACTTCAGTCACATATATATCTTCCAAACCTATTAATACACGAGCCTACTATCTTTGAAACACTAAGTTAAATAATTTAAAAACTAATCATTCAAATTTTGATAAGACATTATTTTGTGCAAGAATATCCACTAAATACCTACTTAATTTACAATAGAAAAAGGAGTTTCTCGACTGGAAAACAGAAGTTTTTATCTCCATAGAATACTCCTTAAGTTATACAACAATTGAGGAATTAAAAAATATCATCTTGACGTATATTTACAAATTCCAAAAATCAGATTTTGAATAACTACATTAGTGAAGGAAAAAAGGTGGTGAGCAAACTTAATGAATCACCCTGTATAGCCGTAGGTAAATAGTATACTCATTATATGTGTACGCCCTACTCCCCTACCAGGTCTGTAGGCTACTCATTTCCCTCCACAAAGACGGAACCAATACTATAATATTATATATTATAAAAGTTGTATACTTATTAACAGTTAACCTACTCCTGCTTGGACCAGTTTGCAGAAACATATACTGCAAACCACAGTAACACAGTACCTATACCGTTTACCGTTATACGCGAGACTACAGCGTATAAAAAAGAATAAATATCGTTTTGCATAATATATATTTTTATTATATAGTTCATATATGCGCGGATATATACGGCATACCAACAGGCTGCAGGTGCCAGCCGAGTAAGCTGAGTGGATTTTAATAGGGGTCGCAGAAACTATTCAAAAGACTAGTAACTTACTTATTAAACTAGTAATAGTTTATATTCTTAACAAATAAAATAAAACATAAATGTAAATATGCATTTGTAAATTGTTATATATATAGGTAACAAAAATACAGAATATGTATTACAAATTATTTTAATACTACAGACGATTTTGGAGTCTCAAAATTATATATAAATATTTATTTTAGAGGTGTGGTATAGATACGTATTTAGATAGTTAACACCGCGACTCCCGGATGCTCACCGCCACGGCTTGTACATTTATTCAAGGTGATTAATTTAACATAAAACACTCTTTATTTCAGGTAAACCTTAAGTTTTTGAAAATATTTAATTACATAATTTTAACTTTAAGTCGTTACTAGACAAAGCTTACCATTTTTTTTGTTTTTTTACTTTTTTCAATGACAACATATTTAATTTCATATTTTGAAGCAGGGGACTTAAAAAGTTAACAATTTAAAAAATGATAACGATAAAAATATATTTCTTTTAGAAAAGTGTTGTTTTTAACGACTTATTAATTAAGTAAAATAAATATTTTTAAAAACGACAATAGATTTTGAGTGTCTTACTTAAATGGATCATCTGATATCAGTGATATCCATTCATAGTAACTATGACAATCCAGAGCTAAGAAAAAATAAAAGCTCGTGATTCTTGACAACGGCACTACATTATTACACGAGACGACCAACTCGTATTTATGTTATTTTACGAACAATGGTGCGACTTCTCTGTAGCCTTAACTAATGAACTGATTGACTTGTAATTTACACCTAATGATCAGTATAATTCTATGCAGATGATACTTTTATGAATTTCAAGTTGATAGGAGGGTCGCACCCTGAGGCCTGACTGCCTGAGTATAATTATTGATCGAAACACTATTTTTTTGTTCAATTTAACAATGTATATGTTGTACGCGCCGCGTTTATGCTGGCTGCCCATATTTCTCTTTCCAAGCAACCAGACCAGCAATGCCACTGATATCGGTTGCAATCGCTATTTAAACAGTGCATGGTAGGGGGAAATGGGGGATAACACCGACTCGTTCCGTAGTCTAGTCAGTTCACAATGTTCACATGCATTATTGCAATATTATTTATTAGTTTATTACATTTGTCATCGTCGCTCAGTGGTTAGTGATCTGCTACTTAATTCAATGGCGTCTGTCCATTCATTCGTCAAAGTAATAAATGGGTTAGATGCGATGATACAAAAATGTATTATGATTGATGCCCTAATGGAGCTAAGGATGTTTGCATTATGGTTTTCCAGCAACATTCATAAGCTAGAGATATTTTATGCTAATGATATCGAAAATTTAAAAAAAAAATGAGTGATATTCCAACAAAAACACTCCTTCAACTACGTGTAAAAAACATCTATAATTAAAAAAAAGTTGTGATAATATCAAAAAGGGGGCTAGTAGTAATTTCTAAACTCATTAGCATAGAAATTGTTTATAGTTGTTAGTATTTAAATATTTAATGAAGTACCTAGTGTGATAATTTAACTTAGCTCGGCTACTAATCATAGCGCATACTTAAATAGTGTTATGGTAATATTTTCATGTACATGTGAGCATTATATCTTGAGTTGTAGTCGTAAATATTATTAGCCGCCAAGCCAAATTTAAATATTTGTATTAAATTATCGAACTACTTCATCAAATACAAACAATTATAAATAATTTCTGTACCTACTAATGAATTTAGAAAATTACCTACTTAGCCCCTTTTTGATATCACAACTTTTCTTACTTAAGTTTTTCTTATCGAGGTTTTTACACTTAGTTGATGGAGTGTGTTTGTTGGAATTAATAATAACACTAGGTACCTATGTCTTTTACTGCACATAATTATAATAAAATCAAGGCCTGCAGAGGTCAGTTATAAATTATAACTTACTAGTTACAATCATTAAACATTCTTACTTTATAGTTTATATTATTAAAGAAGTATAACACTGTTTATTATATTACGCCAAGTAGAATTATAATAGGTACCTACCTTGTGTCGGGGAAGGCTTTTGTTTTTTGGTAATTAAATTCCATTACAAAATACCTCTCAAAATAATTACAATAATTACAATTATTGTAATTAAATTATTCTTAATTCACTTAGACACTTAGTTTTTATTTGATCAAAGGCAATTTCAACGGAGCTTAATAATTATTTTGTTAATACATTAGTACATTCTCTAAGTAGGTAATCACAATCAATAATATGAAATATTATAAAATGTTCATAATAACAAACCAAATAAATAAATAACTGTGTAACTTATTATTTTTTAATTTTAAATCACAATACATTTCTAAGATACCTACTAGGTATTTATTAAAAATACAACTTTTTTTGTCAAACAGCTTTAAAAACTGTGAGAAAATCATAACTACCTATATGATAATTTAACATTAATTATCATCTGGTTCTTAAAATATGTTTTTTTTTAAATGTTCCATAATGTATAAATTACTTACAATAAAATGTAAATAAATTACTTGAAAAGTAAGAGAACAACTTATCTCCCTAACACAGATATTTGATAGGTAATAGGTATAGGTAACATAAATATGATAATATTATAATTTATTGACCAAGCTTTGGCTTAAATAACAGTAGTCAATCGAAAAATGCATTGTTGAATATTTAAATCACATTCATGTTGTAGAAATTCAAAGCAACCAGACCTACTATAAAATAGCCTATAACCTCGCCGAATTATAAATGTCTAATGCGATTGCCGTTTGTGTGGTATTTAACTATTTATGCACTGTGACTCAAACAGAACGACACAAAGTGATGCATTTATTATTTAATGTAACCTACTTTTACTATATACTATATAGTAAACATTCAACATTTATACATAATACACATTTTTAGGTAAAGATTTTTAAAATAAGACAATAATTTATCAAATAGATACTATTTGTCTACCTTTTGAATATGATAGTCTCATTTTAGTATTATTTCACAACACATGAATGAATAAAGAGCATGCTTCATTATTTAATATGTATAATTAAAACTATTTATGGTATATTGCAATGATTGCATAAACAATCACTAAACATTTAAGATGATGTTAGCGCACTGTTTATTTCTTTTTCTCTGACCCACGCACAACATAGCAAATTTTACGTTCACAATAATCATTATAATCATTATAATTTCTAAAATTAGAGTGAAATGACATCATATAAAATGTAAAGGTAAGATTATTATCTAGGGCATCTCATAGATTATTTTACTATACATTGATTTTAAATTGAGTTATGAGTATTTTAAAATTGTAAATTGTTTGTACATCTTAAAACATTCATAACTCGCTTTAAAATTAATATATAAAAAAAGCTTATCAGATGCCTGAGATGATAATCTGACCTTTAAATTTTACATGTCATTTTACTTGAATTAATAGATTTTTCATGCTGGCTGATTTCAACCTGGCATTAGGATTAGTTTCTTATAACTTATAAGTTAAAAATTATTAAACCATAGCAGATTTGCCGTATTTTTGCTTATTATTTTCAAGTCTGGGCAAGTTAATGATAATTTTTAACCAAATTAATTTAAGTTCATAGAAAACATTTTAAAAAGTTTAAAGTTAATAGTTATTGTAAGGTTTACAAAGTTTTCACCTTTCTACTTATTACATGGTTATGAACCAAAACTTTCTACTATGGATATGGCACTAGGTTCAGTACAGTCAGACCTGTCAAGAATGGATCAACTAGACTTACTTGCAGAAAGTAGAGGTATAGCAATTGAAAACTTAAAAGACAATCACAAATTAAACAAAAAACGATTCGATCAACATAGAAGCCATCACAACTTCCAGCCAGGTCAACGAGTATGGTATAACTGGCAGTCTACAAATGACACAAAACTTACACCAAATTTTAAAGGACCATTTGTTATTGAACACCCAGTTGGAAAAGTTTGTTATAAAATTACCAGGGCCGATGCAACAAACAAAAAACATTCCAGAATAGTTTATGTACAATCACTTAAACCAGCTCAATACAGACCAAATTTGGATGATCCAGGCGAGATTCAATTTGAGGATAACAATCAACAATCACCTCCAACTTCCCTCACAGACAACACCCAAATCAATTCTCCTACACCAGCCATAGACACAGAGGTAAACAACATTAACAAACGTACTCGCAAGACACCATCTTGGTTAAAAGATTATATAGTAGGTTAATGTTATTATGTATTAATTTTTTTTTGGGCCGATAGGTATTATACTAAAATTATTATAAAACATTAAATACTTTTATACTTATCTTTTATTATCAGTTACTATTTTGTACCACTATTAATTATTTAGTTGAGGTGCTTATTATTATGTTTGTTCCTATTAAGGTTATTAACTAAAGTTATTAATTTATTATTTCATTATTTTAATTATTATTAAAAAAAAAAACAACAAGAAAACATAAGTTGTAATTCTATACAAGATAGTATTATTTTATCATTTAGTTATGTTATTAATTTATTATTACACCATGATTTATTATACTTTATTTCATTGTTAATTTTTTTTTTTGGGCCGAATGTAAGGTTCTAAATCACATATTACATTGTACGGTTGCAACACTGCACACGACAGTCGGCCAGTTAGTTCCCGACGCCGACGTGAGGAGCATCTCTTATGTTAATAAATATACAGTAGTCTATATACGCTATAGTCTTTTTATTTATTTACATTATCCAATTTTTTTTTAAACTCAGTTAAGTTATAAGTTATTTTTTATTAACTTAAGTTAAGTTATTTATTTATTTATTTTTAGTATATAAGCACCTATAGCTATATGGTTAAAATAATAAAAAGTATATTTTTATGAAGCTCACATAAGATGCTTTAATTATCAATAATAATTTTATTATATTTATAATTTATTTTTTTATAAATGAACAAAATTGGATTTGATTAAAAGTAACTTGTTATTTATTAAGTTTAGGTATAAAAACCAGTTAAGTTAAAAATTAAGTTAATGCTAATTAAATTTTAAGAATTTAAGTTAAAAGTTAAAATTAACTTAACTTTTAACTTTTGAACTTGTTTATGCCCAGCCTTGAATTTATTGAGTTTTTTTTCAAATTTGGTTTTATTTGTATAGTAAACATGAACATATGAAATATAAAATAAAACAACAAAGGAATAAAACAATATTTTAAATATATTAATACAAATTGCAAACAATGTTCAATTTAACAGTTAAAAATTAAAATCATATTTATAAGAAAACAATTATTTAAATTTTGTAACTATACATTTATAATTTACAACCAAAGAGTATGAAAAAATTAATAAATAGTAATTACATACACTACTATTTTCTATTGTTACAGAGATAAATAACAGATGAATATAATATCTATTATTTTAAATAATGAGAACATAATATATACTTGCATACTGAATAGGCAATAACAGTTATCAATTATAGATAAAGATATATTGATACAATTAATATTAAAACTATATTTTTTTAATACATTAAATACTTATATAAGTAAATAGTAATGTAACTAAGATATGACTCATTATATAATTGAAAATGTATAAGAATTAGTTTGTAACTTTTTTTTATTTCTTAAATAGTAAAAAGTAAAATAAAGTAATTATTTAATAAGTTTGCACACTCTTACTAAAGTGAAAATATTTGGTGCAACATATGCATATGGTGTCATAAGAAAATGTAAGCTTAAATATATAAATGTGAATATAATAAGTGAAAATATACAAAAATTGTAGAATAGGTCAAGTACTTTAGTAAAAAAGTTTAACTATACTATTTAAACCAGCGGTTTCCAAACTTTTTTGGGTTGTGGCACATTTTTGATCAAAGGTTTTTTTATACTCCCCAAGTCATAGGATGACTAATCAGAAGAAATAGAAAATGGATTTAATTAAAATTATACATAGTTTATATATTTATATTTACATAATCATAATCGTAATCATTTCTGTCGCCACCATCGTCGGGTTTTCAAATTTATTTTTGGACCATATGAAATTCTACGGCCCCTGTGAAGGCACTGTGGCGCACCAGAGTGCCGCGGCGCACACTTAGGGAACCGCTGATTTAAATAATAAATAAATAAAATAAGTTTATTAATAATTTATATAATTGTAATACCATTCATCTATATTCCCTGTAGACAAAATACACTTTAATCATCTGACTTATTTTGGGATGCTCCAGATAAGAAGTTAAAATAATATATGATTAATTTGACTAAATAATTATTAGAATTTGTTTATTTATTTAATATATTATAAAATATGGTAAATTATATACTATTGAAAGCTCTCAAAAGTATCTAAAGTAATTGTACAGGAAATATTTAAGTAATCACAGATCAAGAAATAATTCTAATATCACAAATTATATGCAACTCTTTTAAACTTAATTAAATTATTAAAACTAAACAATTCATTTTGAGCTATTTATATTCTTTGGAAATAATCAATACTATTACATTATGTATAGTTAATACCTAAAAAATTAACTCAATTGGCCAATAAGAATATAACACATACGCTACTGTGCTTATACTTGCATTTTGCAGATATTTTAGCAAATGCTTAAAATATAATATTAATACTTCAAAAACTCAACAAAATAATTCAAACAACTCAAATTCAACTTAATAAGCCTCAAAATAGGCCAGCTAAAATTACAAATTATTAATAACATTATTAAACAAGAGTTCAACTGTATAATTTAAATATTGATAGTACTGAAAATGAATATTATTATTATTAATCATTAATGGGTAGTTGTGCGAATAATCAAACTTAGAAACACGAGTATCAGATCTTAATTAAACTATAATAACTATGAGACTAAAAAAAATCAACCATTCATAGTTCACAAATTTAATTAAATCTAAGTTTGAGTTAATTACATATGTTATATTTCAGTATTTTTACTGTAACATTTTGAAGTTTTTTTAAAAATTGTTTTTCTAAATTATTATTTTTTAAATGTTTCTGGGGATTTTATACTTGTGAGTCCCCAAATACTAACTAGATTCAATTTGTAACCAAAAACGACTCAAAAAGAGCACAAAAATAAATAAATGAAAAAAAGACATTATTGTGAAACCATATTGCTCCTCATAGAATCTAGAATAAAATATAAATTATCTCATTGTATTATATACTTTTTGGTTATTAATTATTATTAATTATAACATTTTTATGATTACTATATAATAATTGAAATCCAGGACTATAATTATCTGAAGCTAAAAGATTAAATCTATAAAACTTTCCTCAAAGTCATAACATTAAGTCGTTTACTCGTTTATTGCAAAATATATATTGAAGTGCTGCGTGCTGATAAATATAATTATATAAATACATATCATTTATGATTAAGTCCACTTAACATTAGTGCAATACAATTTAAAACAAACATTTATTTTTATTTTAAGAAATTATAATTATATCATTTAGAACAAAAAACTTTTTTTACTGCGTGCGTATATTGCCTATGCAAGATTCACAATCAGATTTAATAATCAATATTTTGGTAGACTTTCATGGCAAAACTAAAAAAATTATGGAGTTTTAATTAAAACTATAATATATTATTACTTTAATTTATACTATACTAAAATTGAGTAACATATTATTATATACTAGTTGGTAAGTAGTAACTGTGGAATCTTAAAAGTATTTTTGATTTTATTTTTATAATTCACTGGGCCTATTATTTTTTAGTCAGCCTAATCTTAACAATACCTAACTAAAAATAAATACAAATAAATACAAATCTAAATAAACGAAATGGGTTTGATTCATTTAAAATTTATAATGTATGTAATTATTTATTTTATTTCAGATTAATATTCATGTTTAATTTTTTTTAAATATACAGGATAGTTAAAATTTACAGTTATACGAATAAAATGTAAACTAGAACAGATTTTAAAAGTTGATTATTAAGTAGAAATTATAAGTAATGATGAAGAATAATGTTGACTTGCTTATTTATTTAGTTGACTTATGAAAATATTTAAAAATGTATATTGTAATTTGCATTTATCTTCAGCTGATGTGTTTCGTGTTATTAGCATAGGCACGTAAAACTACAGGGGTATTTTAACTAATCATAAGTGTTTTTATTGTAAAACTATGTAGACATTTTTTAAAAATTATAGTTGGATCCCATATTTCAAACCTACTTGACACAATAAGTACCTTTATAAGCTAACACTATAATGGAAGAAGAACTGCGATATCTCAATAATAAATTATTAAATAATTATTAATAATGAAACATACACTTGCACACAAAAAAAAAAAACAAAATTTGGTTAGAATAAATATAACTTCTTTAACAGTAATTCATCATAATACTTATTATTTTTCCATAATGAATTCATTGGTTTATTCTAAATATATTTAACTAAACAGTACATGAAAAGAAATGGGTATTAGACATTTACTTTTTAATAATTACCTACTTGATGATGTCCATACTGCCTAAATGCATTATTTTTATAATAATTATCTTTATCAAATAAATATTTTTAGATGTTTTATATTTTAGACGTACGTGGTGGCTGTTGAGTACACAGGACCTTCTTGGGAGCGATCTGTAATCTGTACCATAGTTACACCCGCTCCCTTTTTTTGCTAGGATGATTTTGGAGCTGGAGCTGCTTCTGGAGGATCTGAAGGATGTGCTCTCATCCAATTATATAAAGGTAGTTCACAACAACAGAGCATTTTAATAAAACCCGGAACTTCAATATAAAGTGACGGCGGTATAGGTATTAATGGTGAAGTGGATCGTTTGTAAAGCTGATAATGAGCATTGCTAGAATGTATAAAATAACATATTGGTGAATATTGTAATTATTTAAATAATTATTCATTGATAAACAAGACAAACCCAATACAAATAATGGTTAGTAATAATTTTAAAACTAATTTATATAAAATCAGTATAATATAACAAAAAACAACAACATATAACATAAATTACATAAAAAAATTTTTTTTAGTTAACATACTTTCTGAATCTATGATCTGAAACACGTTCCAAATGTGGAATACCAGAGAGAAAGAGTATGATAAATGTTGTAAAAATTGGCGATACAACAACAATATACTCTGGACCTTCAATCACATTCAATGACACAATAAAAACACCCCACCATAATACTATTTCTCCAAAATAATTTGGATGTCTAGACATACTCCATAGACCTACAGTAAACATATTAAACATATTAAATATTAAAATATAACACTAATGTGTTAATATTTTTTAACTTAGCTTAAAGTGTGATAATATGTTCATATAAATTGGTTGTTTATTTATAGCAATGGCATTTCTAATTTAACATGAAACTACATTATAGCAATTTTTAGATGCAACCTTAACATATTGACTGCCATTTTGATTACAGTATATTTTTATTGATTTTTAACCAATTATAATATTATTTTAAAGGTAAGTTAATACTTTCATATTTGGTATATTAGAAAGTATCAATTGTTGTCCATAGTTTTGTGGTATTGATATAAGTAGCAACATTGATTCTATATTATACTCATTAATTATAGTTGGTAGGTAGTTAGTATATAACAAAAATATAAAATCCATGGCTGCGGCAACTCTTACTATCAAGTGAATAGAAATGTTTAATTAATAAAATGTTTACATTTATTAGTGTATAGATTTTTAAATTAAAATGAATTCTTTTGTTTTAAAATAAATTGTGTAAACAACAATTGGAAACATTCAATATTTTGACATACAGGTGTTCAATATGAACTAAGGCTTTTTTTGTAAATCAGACATCAAGATATTAAAGAGTACTCATAATTATGCTATTTAAGTGGTAGTATTCAAAATGCATGCACTTCCTTGAGATGATGCCATACCCACATGTATTGTACCTGTCTTTCAAATGCATAACATAACAAATTGTATGATCTGAATAATTCATTTAACTCTGTTGTATTTAATTTTAGGTGAATTGACCTATTACCAAATTTAGAAGTAAGAATATTATCTAGTGGCTAACATAGGATTAGTTTATATTTTAATTTCAAAGCTAGCTATGAGCATTTTAACCTTGTAAATTGTTTGTACATTTTAAAATGCTCATAACTTGCATAATAAATTTAAACAAAATTAAACGATAGATTAGGACAGTCAAGTTTTAAAAACATGGTTATTCATCTACTGGTCGATATGATGGAAATATCATAAATAATGACCATTGGCATCACTAGGGGGTACTGAAGGCCACTTTCACTACCCCACAAAAAAAAACTAACTAAATGGGATTTAAATAAGAAAGGTCAAATTACAAATAATAAAGTCAATATATTTGGCAACTAGTAAGTAGTAACATTTAACTGATAAGTGTTACACTATAATAGAATAGTTAAAACGATAAATGTACAATTAAATGAAAATGAAAATGTTGAAACAAAAATTAGTGTTTGAATATTGAAAATCTTGTAATAGTATAAAATGTTGAATATCAAGCGTGAAGAATAGAATTATGGATAATAGCAAAATCAATTTTTTTTAGATATTTATGTCTTGCTAACCCAGAATTATGACTAGTGATACCCAGGAGAATGACCTAATTAAAAGATTTGTAAGTTTCAAATACCTAAGTGTGAAAAGAAATGTTTAATAGAAGATATTAATTAAGAGCGATTGTTTTGCCCATAGCAAGACTAATAACAAGATAAATAGCATTTTTTGACTTACCGTCATCACACCATTTTCCTTTGTTTGTCTCTTCGCTTCTAAATGCATACTTTTGTAAATCAGCAAAAGTTTCAATAATGAAACCAAAAATGAACACACAACAGCCAACAGTATCCAATGTTGTCATAGTTTTAGGGGCTCCAGCTTTTATCGAATTATGAGGTGCATTAATAACAATAATAGGTAAGCTAACAACAAGCACCCAAATAGCCTAGGGAATAATTATAAAATTCAAAACTAAATTAGTACAACATCAAATTAAAAAATACTATGTAATTAAATACAATCTGTTAAAATAAAAGGCAGTTATACTTGAAATGTCCAAAACACAGCAAAGCGAATCATATTGCTACGTCTGTCTGGAAATGTTGCATCCCTTCCAATTTTTATTATTCGATAAAATAAATAAGAACTTAATCGAGCACCCCAAATGCATACAAATAATGTTACCATAAATTGTCGATTATCGTGTGTCTAAATAATAAATAAATAAAATAGTAACTATTTTAATCACAAACATCTAAATGAAATTATTAAAATTATTTAGTTTATTATTACTGATTATTTTTATATTACTTAAGTATGTTTTTTTTCTGTAATAACTTTACAATGCCAGTTACTGCCAAAAAACATTTATTAATTAGCTGATATTTTTCTTATAATTTAATATTTAATGTCTAAATGTTTGAATTTTGTGATAAAAAATAGTCTGACAGTTCAATTAATTCAAACGTTATGATTTTTCAAAGTAATATTTTTATATTTTATGCATTGAATGTACATAATATTATTATTATTATTGTGTTATAGTGTTTGAATCCAGGGATTTTATATATGCAACATTATTGCAATATGTTTAGTTGCCTATACTATTTTCCTATGTTTTCATATAAAATATGAATTTATGATATTTCAAGGACTGTAATATACTTGTGGACTTGAACTAGATAATTAAAAAATATGTCATAATACATGTTTTTTTAATAGTCAACCAATTACTTAAAAAGTTATTTTAGATCTACATAAATTGTATTTAGGGAATAAAGTATAATCACATTTAATGTGATTCTTAAAAACATCCAACTAATATAAACTTGGTAAACAACTCATTTGACTGTTTGTCTTAAACAATTTTATTCACTTTGAATATTAAGTATATTATTATTTACTAGATACTCCCATGATTATATTTCATTAGCAGGTTTAGTTTAACCAATATTAATAGTAATTTATATGCTATAAAGTAATATTTGAGCATATTTTACCTGAGCTAATCCATATGTTAGCACAGCCACTAAAATAAAACTTATACCACCAGCAAAATCAGCCACTTTATCATACTGAAATGTAACGGCAATAGTGAAAAATAAAAGTTGCATAGCCACAACAACAATGGCACTAATGCCCAAATGATATTTATCCAATACCGCGACTGTCATTCTGATGGCTCATCTACAAATGTGTAATGCTACATAATGTTCTTACATAGGAACCTGTAAAATGTTATGTAAAGAATTTCTTGTTAAGAATAGCAAAGGTAACAAAAATTGTAATTAAATTAACTTGAGTTTTTGCCATAATAACCTAGAAAATAAAATGTTCATACATTAAGTAAAATTAGTAAATTTCGGTTTAAAATTACATTAATATAAAAATTTAATTTAAAAACTGTATAGTTTGTATAGATTAAGTAATACTAAGTACCAGCTTATCTAATTAGGTATCTACTTTGAATTATTGCTAGACTTATAATTAATGTAAGGCTTAGAATTTAAATGATTTTTAAGTAATCGTATGTTTTTACTACAATTGTCAATCAAGTGTCAAAAATAAGTAGTTTTAATACTTTTTATTAGTCGGTATTAGACTTAACCAAAGACTCGTCAGGCACCAAACCTTTAAATAGTAGAACAATTCTACCGTGGGATAAACTACCTCGGGTAGTTCGCCTTACGTAGTACTTACGAGTTGTGAGCACCTGATTAGGTAAGACGACGGTATCGCCACCCAATTTCGTCGTCATGCAACAATGACATGGATTATGGATATTTAAAAATAACCACGACTAACGAGTAACAACTACAGCTTATGATTCAACAACTACGGCAGTCGGCCATTCGATTTTTGAGATAAATATTATCAGTTTTGTTGTTTGAACTTGACTATCAGTGACTAGTGAGTCATGATATTTCGGACATATAATAAATGTTGTATAGAGTATAATATCAGCTGTTCACACACCGCATGCGCATTAATGAGGGTACAATTTTCGCAGTGCAAAAGTGAAAGTAGCAGCTGTTGGCGACTGGCGCGGCGCCAACTTACTCCTCAGCATTACAGCATCACAAAATAGATGGATTTATTTTGTCTTAGTGGTATGCTGATATGCGTTTATGGCTTAGGAACTGCGAATTGAATACGTCAAAAAATAGACGTCGGTCTTTGATTCCACGATAAAATGTATTTATTTACTACAAGTTACTACTTCCATGTGTACCATCAGTGACGTCTGACACAGTGACACACTGTCGTGAATCTGTGCGACTGCAGCACTGTGCCCAGTGGCGAATCCAGGAAGGGAGACTCGCTCCCCTGACCTCTTCAACAGTTGTTTCAAAATATAATAAATAATAATTAAAATATATTATAGTATAATTACTATGGGTACCAAAATTATTTAAACGATTCCTAATCCAACCATAGTAAAGTACTAAAGTTAATAACATAATTCCCTAAATAACCATTTCTTTCATATTTTTAAGAACACATGAACTAGAACATTATAATGACATTAATTTTTCAATAAAGAAAATCATGCATAATGCCATAATATCAATCTTTAATATTTTTAAATTGAACATCTTATAAGGGACTTAGTATACCTAAGTAAAATTAATTTAGGGTAAATTTTCGTGGTTTTTTGTCAAAAACCGATTTCGCTTAAATATTAATATTTTTTCTTAATTTTTTTTGTTTTTCCCAACGCTTTTAAAAACTACTGGAAATGTTAAATGTTGAATTCCAAGTACACTAACTGTACGTCTGTATTCCGCTCATAGAAGTGAAGACTTGTCCGCCTATAACATAACTAAGTATATTTGATGATATTATTTTGATTTTTTATTAAAGCTATTTATTTTACTATTACACGTTACACTGTTATATTGCAGTAGGTTAAATTAATATTTGCCAAAAAAATTACATTTGAAAATGTCATTGTGTTTATAAACATATATGATATATCATTTTAATATTTTATACTCTTAAGTTTCATATACCGATGAATAATATTTTTAAACCACAATAAAATAATTCAAACCGTTATTTTTGGTTTTTATATGTAATTTCGTCCAAATTTGAACTTAAAGTAGCTTATACCTACAACAAATAACTGTGTTTATATATATTTTTAGATTTTTCGGTTACAGTATGAATTATTTATGAGAATCCTTATTTTAAATTTTCAATCCCCAGCTATAAAAATGGAACATTATATAATTTTCTAACAATTTTCTAAAATTCAAGATTTTGATAAATTTTATAAAAAAAATTGAACATTAAATAACTTTTAAAAAATGTGCCTATGGATATTTAATATTTGTCAACTGATATTATAACTACTTACGAGGAACCTATAGTATTATCAAGCGTTTCGGCGTTCGACTCAACGAACATATGTTACTAAAGTTTATAAAAAAAATTTTCAAATTTCAAATGTCTGTAAATAATTAAAAACGAGTCAATGTTTTGAAAATCTAATGATGATAAAATAAACATTTGATATAAATTTCAATATTACTTATTAGTTTTTGAAATAAGAAAACTGTTGTATGAGAATTTGATAATTTACAGACGAATATAATATCTAATGCTTAACTTCAATTAAGGTCCTTAAAAAATTAATTTGACTTCTGGTAAATTTCTGTTTTTTTGTTAAACGTAGGAAAACATTAAGGAGATTTTGCATTAAATGTTTAAAAGGTATTTAAACATTTTGTGAATATTTCATGGATCTATAATTGTTTTTTTAGTGTTCCACGAAGAAACAAAATCGTTTTTTTCAAAAACTGATTTTGTTTAAAAATCTTAATTTTCCTTTAGTTTTTCCTGATAATTTTGAAAATTATTTGGTTTTTATATGTTACCCCTTAAAGTACCACCTAGATTCACGTACCTAGGAGAAAAGATGCTGTTGAAGAAAATCGATGCACTTTTACTGTCCCATTGCAAAACGTGATGACTGATGACTGATGACAGATGAAAAAAAGCCACGCCATGGGGTGTCGCCCGATTGCGGCCCAAAGTAACCTTTTTACCTTTTCACCTATCCCAATTGCGGCCCATACACATTAGATAGAAAACTACCTATACAGTGGTTATCAAAACTAAATAAATATCCCGATTGCGTCCGGTACGTATTTTGACATAAATATATAATTATCGTATTCACAATTCCCAAGATCACCAATATTCGGCGTGGTCATTTCCAGTCCATTAAAGATAAAACAAATTAGATAAAATGTAAGACTAAATATATACTATTTATAGTCTTGTAAGAAATGCTTGTACCTATATTTATTAATATATTTATGATAATAATCATAAACGAGACTACGAGAGATTGTATTTGAGTTGCATATACAAATATGTCTAATACAAAATGCTTAATTTTATCAAGTAGGTATAAGCTATTTTGCGAACCAATGTGTCTGAGAGGGGCGCAATCGGGAGACTTCGGTAAAATTAACGGGAGTTAGTAATTTGCACCACCCTCAGGTAGTCGAAAATAGAATTTGTAATTTGCACCAAAATGATTACCTATTTATTTGTTCGTTTATTCTTGGATATCCTCGTTTGCGTCAAGGTTAGATGGACACGAATGACAGTAATAATTTCCAAAACAAATAAAATCTAAGCTAAACTGCTAAAGTTATATTAGGATTATAGACATCTTTATCGAAATCTACATTGTTTTTTTAAATTTTACATTTAATTATTAAAATTGGTTAACTTTTTTTATATTCATAATATATTATTATTATTATTATTATTATTTTAAAAATAAATAATAACTTAACTTAAAATAATAAATTAATTGTAAGTTTTCAAATAACTTTTAACTTAACCGAGTTTAAAAAAAAATGTATAACTATTAACTTTAAACTTTTTAAAATGTTTTTTATCAACTTAACTTAAATCAGTTAAAAATCATCATTAACTTGCCCAGGCTTGATGAATGGTGTATTTAGTGTATTTATATCAATACATTATGACACTGGATGTGTTATTGACAATTCTGAGTAATCTGCATGATTTAAACTGCCTTGAATAGGCAATTTATGTGTCAGATACTCAGATACGCCGTCATAGTTTAACATGTCGTATGATGTGAGTATGTGACACATATTTACTATATGATGACCAAACAGATCACTATCCATACCTAAATATACCTTTTTTTATAACAATGAATAGGTAGGTTGCCATTGGCCAGAATGAACTTTTTGATATTTTGAGGTTTCGATGGGTATTATCAGTTATATAACAACTACAATTAATGATAAAACACCTTGCCGGAGTGAGAACACTATATAAAAGCAGTCTGTCTCTCATATACACATTCCGGACTGCGCGATCCACTATTGTCTATTTTGGTATATAGGAAGTGCCTATAGATTCTTATATTATCTATAGACTATATTCTATGGACTATATTCTACTAACTTTTAAATCTGAATCTCGAGTTACAAGACAGCCTCATTTACATCGCAACATTGGCGTACTTTCCAAGTATGGTTGTTTCATTACAGCATATTATGTAGTATATTATACACGTATAGTCTTATATCATTGACATAGAAAAAAACGAATAAACAGTTACCAAGACTTTAAAATAGGTTAGATTTAACCTAAATAATTATATTAATACCTAAATACAGTAATACTGAGAACATTACACAGTGCTATAACAATGACTATAAATACAACAATAATCAATAACAATAACAAAAAAAATATTATACCGCCACCGGTAGTGGTGGGGGGGGGGGGAGGGGGATGGGGAGTTTTCCGTCAACCAAACATTTTGGCAAAATCGTAACGTCTCAGGCCAGCCCTCAGGATGCGAGTGGAACACTTTCGTCCGGCGGCGGTCTGCATGACCCGGATCCGTTGCACGACTGATGCGACGCGGGGGTCATCAGGCGAGAAATGTTTGCGGAACATGGTGGCATACACTTCGTATACGATCCACTTACACTGCATGGGCGTAACGGCCGAGTACTGGACGACAGCGCGCGCGTTGGAGTATACGATCCGGGCGATGGCGCGCACAGTGTTGGCGAGGAACACAGGGTTCAGGTGTAAGAAGTACTGCTTGACGGCCGTGACGACGGCGAACGCCTTGTATGCGACCATGGACGCCACGTTCCGGGCCACCGTGACTGACGAGTTGAAAGACTTGTCGACCAGCACGGTGGGCATGGGGTGCCAGCTAGGCCGGCTGACCTTGGCATACAGGGACCGTCCCGGTTGGCCGCGGCCCAGTCCATAGTCGAAGAAGTGCAGCGGCCGTCGATTTCGGTACGCCGACAAGTCCTTGGTCACCTCGCCAGTGGTCACGTTCAACCGGAACCCCAAAAACTTGACTGTCTCACCGCCGACGCCTCCGTCGTCCACGTTCGTCTCAGTCTTGGACCGATTCAGCCGGAGTCCGTACTCGTGGAAACCGGTGCGCATCACAGCCAGATACCGGAGGGCGGCGTTGCGGTCGGGTGACACGAACAGGTAGTCGTCGACAAACCGGTACAGCTGACAGCCCGACCGACCATCCACCAGATCCGTCAGTTGAGTGGCATGGACGTCGGAGAGAAGCAGGTCACACAAGGCCACGGACAGCCGGTCACCCTGCACCACACCTCTGGTCATGCTCCATCGGAAGCCACCCCGCTCCACGGCGTTACACCCGATGCACCGGCGCACCGCGTCCCAGATCCGGTACAGCGGCACCACGTCCGTCTTGTTGTGGAACACCAGCGACCCACCCTGGAATTCGGGAGTAGGTAGCCCGCCCACATAGCGACACTTCTTGTAGTACACGGAGCCACCGCCGATTTTCACGACGTCCACTGTGTGCACAGACACCATTCGCTGCTTCTTGCCGAAACGTTCCTTGATCCTGTCCCGGATGACCGTCCGCAGTTTGTCGTGCACGAAGCTTGTGAATGCATCCCGGAAATCGGTGCGTACATAGAATAGCGTGGCGACGGCGGACAGGCGCTGGGACTCTTGGAGCGCTTTCCATCTGCGGAAGAACTGCGACCTCGTCACGGACCGGTATTCAGAGGGTCGGGTGCGCGACAAGCACCGCAGGAATGTCAGACAGTCGTCGGTCAGCCGCTTCTCGTTGCCGCCCTCTTTCTGCCGCAACTTGAATATCAGTCGCACTCCGTTGGGTTTCGCGTAAGGGCACACTTTCCAGTTTCTGTACGACGACGACGCTTTCGGCTCGTCGGGCTGAATTTGTCGGAAAAATTCGCTGTCGGCGGCCATCAGCGGTGATATCTTTTTGTGGCACATTTCCGCCCACTTGGCTTTGACCACGTACGCGACGCCGTTGTTGGGCGTGGTGGTCGTCACGACCCGAAAGCAGTGGATAATTCGGCCAAACACAAACACGTTGGTTAGCCACACCAGCGTCTTGGCCGCGATCTCGGCCTGTCGGTTCGCGGCCACGCTCTCCAGCCACTTGATCTTCTTCACCTTGATCTTGTGCACGACGTGCTGCACCGTGTAGTCGTGGAACTTTCCACCGTTCAACACCCGGCACAAGTTGTCACAGAATTGGTCGCGGTTGCCAACAGTCCCAAACAGCTCGCGTGGCACGATCTTTTGCACTACCGCCCTGGCGAACGACTTGACCCTGCTCAATGGGACCTCGGCCGACGTCCAATCGCCCACCACGTCTCGGTAAATGTTCCAGTACGCAGGCGAAGTGTCCTTGTCCGCAATCACTTTGAGTTTGCGGCCCAGCAGATCAAGACATGTCGCGTTACCAAAGTCCACCTTGGCGCTTGACGAACGGGCGGCCACCGAGCTGACAACGTCGGTATTTAGTATACCGTCCAACATGTCGTCCGAATCTTGCCGCCCGATTGGTTGCACATCCCGCAGTAGGCCCGCGATGTTAAAGTATTTCTGCGGCAGTGGTTTCGACTTCGAAGGCCGCTCGGCCTTCCACCGTGAACCAGCCCGCACCCGGAACGCCTGCATCACTTCGTACCGGCTCGTTGACTGTGACGGCGATAGCACGCAGTAGTATACGTGTCTGCCCAGCGGCACAAACAGCAGACAGTCGAATAGCAGGCGACGCATGACGCGTGGCCCAATGATACCGTAGAGCTGGGCCCAAGGATCCATCCTGATCAGATCGCTGACAGTCATCAGACACCGATAACCGTCCCTAGGGCTGTCGTCTCCTTCACCGTCGACAAGCTGTGGCTGGATCTTACTATCACAGTATAGCACAAACTCATCCAGGCCAACAGCGGGCCCGTCTGCAACAACACGGTTCCGATAGAAAGCTTGTACGTCGTAACAGACGATCACCGAATGGAGGTCTCGCAGCACTGCAGCGTCCATGGAGAACAAGGTTTCCGGCGGTTGCGCTGCAAGCAACAGAAACTCCGGCAAGCTGTTCGTAACGAACTTCGCGACTGGCATCGTGGCCAGCAGTTGTCATTCATCAAAGTCAGATTTGCGCCACTCGTAATTTTGAAACTCTTTACCACCTCGAGACGATCAAATATTAAATATTAACGATTTTAGTTTTAACATAATGGTATGCGCATTTCGTACCTATTTACCGACAAAAATATAAAATCGATTCAAAATTTCAAACTATCGTTACTCGTTACTCGTTAGTATCAGTACGTATCAGAGTATCAGCCACGGATTTAGATAGTATCTAAAGCTGTGGGATCAACAGTTGTAGTTGCACGTCAGTATGTGACACGAAACCTGTTATCTCAGGAGTTATGAGTTTTGACCACTGTTGTTGGTATCCGTGGATTTGACAATAGTGTTTGGATATCAACTTTATTCAAAATTCATTATTCAGAAATTCAGAATCATAATTTGTAAAATCAGCTCATAGGTCATAGACTAAGACTATAGAGCTTAGATCATAAACGATAACTTCTAAGAGTTAAGCAGTCTAAAGCGGATCACGGCCATAGATAATATTGTATATTTTATTTATTTATCTATGACCACGGCTATAGCACAGAACAAGATCCGATAATATGTTACAAAAATTAATGGGGACGAATCGGGGAATATTAAATCTTTTATCATAGAATAACGTATAATTGTATAAGCCTAATAGCTATAAGGTTTATGTGAGAATCAAGGATTTCAACGTTCTAACTTGTAAAAAAATGGAAAAAGTACTATTTATTTTTTCTAGTATTAATATATTTTTAAAAATATTATTGGACAGTTATTGTTGGTGGCACTGTCGATGAGTAAACTGGACTGTGGTTGGACCGCTGCAGTTATCATAAGGTTTATCGGTTATTGTTTTTTTTTTTTTCAAATCACCGATTCACAAACATAACGTATTTTTTGAAGTCTATAACGCCGTATGGTAAATCATAATAATATTTAGTTATAGTAGTGTGGTGTACCTTTAAATATTATTCGTACTTCGTAGCGCGATTAGTACATTTTAATTAATATTACCATTGGTTGTGATAATGATAAATCGTTCGAAATGCAGTCATTAATGTCATTATTGATCTATTAAACTCGTGTCCGGTTTCAATTATTTTCGTAGTGACTCCGAATGGGTATGAAAACAAACAGAACGGCGTTAACATAATTTGACACACTTAATCGTTAAATCGTAGATAGGTAAGGATTTGAACACAAATATTATAACATCGGTATGGTTTCTCTACAGCTGATACGATATTAAGGGTGAGTTACTCAAAGATTTTTTTTCCTATTTTTGAGAGTTATAGTTGGTAATTCCAGTTTTACTAATTGCAATTTTTTCAAACAACATGCTGCTAAATTTTGATTGGAAAATTTAGTTAAAATTAATTGGTGCAATTGTTCTTATGGAATTATTACAATTTTTTTAAAATTGAAAGAGATGAGTTTAGAAATTAATTTATTTCATAACTAAATTCTTAATAGCTAATTTATTAAATTATTAATTTGTATTTGCATGGTTTTAGCACAAATCTAAAAATGGTTCTTAACCGTAGAAGCTTAGAAAATTTGAAAAAACTTGTTCCTGGACGGGGACGAAATGTTACTAAGGAAGAACAGATGCGAGTATTTGTACGCATAAAACCCTTACCGGAAGAAGAGGATTTACTTAAACCGTAAGACTATACTATTTAACCAATAATAGCTTATTTATAACTAATTATTGGCATTTAATTTTAATACACCACCTACCTATCAGTTTTTTAAAAATTAAATTAAAACTTTCCAAAGAAAATATATTACTCAGCATGATGTACAATATGAGAAAAAATATAAGGTGTAATATAATATAATATGTATATTATCTACTGTTAAACAATATAAAATGTATGCATATTATTATTAATGGCTAAGTGTCTATGCATAATATAAACATCATTCTGTATCACTGACATTTTATTTATGAGTTCATGTTGAATGTAGGTTTATGCATATTTATTGTATAATCATGTTAGACAATTAATTACTTTTAATTTGTTATTAATTTTATATGTTTACTGTCCATTGACCAAATAAAATATATTAACAAGGCAGTAGCCAATAAATGTTACTTAACAATGATTTTTGAAGTACGACAACAGCCAAACAACATATTGGGTTGTTTTATGTTTCATAGGTAGTTTTAGCCTGTTGGTATTACTACCAAATTACTTTTATAGGACTTTTCCATTTACTGAGTTAGCTACTTTAACTAACTGAAGGATTATTTTGACCTATTTATAATCTATTATGATATGTTTATTCATAAGTAGGTACACCTTGTTATATTTTTTATTTTAACATTTTTATTTGAAATATTCACACATTAATACTGTACATAATATGCAACTAACTATATTATTGATCAGGTATTGTTTAACAATTTAACTTAACTAATATCATTAGGTATACAATTAATATTCATATTCAAGACATTTAATTATAATCAAGTACAAATAACAAATATTTTAAGTAAGAAAATTATGTTTCAATCTTTCCCATGTTTTTGACAATCTTATCAAGCTCTCCTATATCTTTAATGGATATTTGTCCTGAGCCTCGAGATAATGGTTTTGGTTGTGATGGATCTGGTTTCCATCCTATCATGTACAAGACTTGAAATGTGGCTGGGATACCTTTAAGTTCACTGTCTTCATCTTTATTACCATAAAGTTTATCATATATAGAAGCTGCCGAAAACATAGTATTCTTGTTCAATCGTAAAGGTCGCTGTAGAACAGCATTATTTTCTCCCATGCCTTTTAGGTCCCACATTAGTTCAAACATTGATGGGTAACGAATAATTAGTTCATCTGTGTCCAATGTTAGCATTGAAAATCCAGCACTTTGCATTAGTGCTCCCACATCCCTAAGTCTAACGAATGGTGATATTCTAGGTGCTATACCTCCATCACGTTCAATGCCTGCCAATTGTAATGATGATCGTAATTCAAATAAAGTGTCACCTGCTAACATTGCTCCTAAAAAGACTCCATCACTTTTCAAAGAATTTTTAATTTGTAGGAAAGTTGAAGGTAAATTATTTACCCAATGAAGATTTAAACAACTAATTATTAAATCAATACTATCATTTTCAAAAGGTAATTTCTCTTCGTCTACTACTATTTTACTAACCTTTACTTCAGGCTCAGGATTTTTTGCTTTATTCAAAATTTCTTGGCATATATCACACATAATTAACTCTTTTACATTGTCTATGGAAATGTGTTTTGATACATGTCCATATCCACAACCTAGATCAACCACTAAATTAAATTGTCGTTTTATATCGAAAAGGCGATCTGATAAACGATATCCAACTTCTTCTTTAATGTATTCATAAACTGAACTATCTTCTGCTATAGCTGCTCGTTGTTTTTGAACAACTTTAGCTTTTCTGTCAAATACAGTCATTTGTGTAGGTTCATTTGCATTTTTGAATGTTGCTAATTTTCTTATAAATAATTTTGGTTTTTCAATTGTAATTAATTTTCTTAAGATGTTCATCTTACACGACATTTGTTAAATCATACAGTAAAATTAAATATTTTTGTTTGACAAGTTAGTTTTATTTTAAAACTAGGTACCTTTGAATTCCAACAATAAGACGAAATATTAACAGAAAATTAAAGATTGCATATTTATTTCTTTGAAAACTTAAAGCATTTAGTTAATTTGTCTTAAAATAACTTCTAACTACGAAATACGAATTAAAAAGATAGCTGATAGATAATTGGTGTTTATTAGTCGTAACATATTATTATTACATTAAGTTATCCTTAAATCGTGGTAAAAACTGATAAAAAAAATTTAATTCAAATTCTACTAGTTTGATAATTCACAGTGTTACCAAGTTAAATAATTTCAGTTTATGTAGCAAAATATGTAGTTAAGTGGACGCTACACCCGCATAGCCGCATGTGTTGTCTGTCTTGTCTCCATCTTACTAATAGGAAATTATAAGCATATTGTTCTATGATATAAGCAACTGTTTAAGGCGGAACTACAGTGGTCGAAATGGCTCAACGTAAGTGGAGGGATGCCTTACAATTCAGATTTAGGCCTATACGAAAAATAAAAAGTTTTCTTATACTTAGGTATAAATATAAAAATCATAATAATTATTTCATTTCAAAACACAAGTATTAGGAGGAATGAAAAAATAAGTAGAGGGATGAAAAATGTAAATACAAAAAAGTAAAGGGATGTCATCCCTCCGTATCCCCCCACCCACTTCGACCACTGCGGAACTACATACATTAAAGTTATCAGTTTGAGAATCTTAGGTTTTTTCTTAGGTCATATACAATAGTTGAATAGTATAATAGGATATGGTCTAAAGTTGTTTTGTTTTTAGAGTTTGATCAGACATATGAAGTTATCGATTTTACATTGTGTGCTTTTTTTTGTGTTTGTGTCCATGACAAATGGTTAAAATTATGCTTAGATTTTCAACTTCAGTATCTTTTCTGATGGGAATATGAATCTTTGTTGCATTCAGCCGGGAGGTTAAAATTTAAAATTCCCAGTAGTTTCCAAAAGCACCAGAAATTATCAAATTATATAGATTTAGAAATTCAAAAAAGTTATTTTTTTTAAGATTTGAAAATTAATACAGTATTCCTCATGAGTTAGTCTATCTTTATGGCTTTCTCGAAAAAAAAAAAATGCCTTATAGAAAGTCAAAAAATTAAAAGCAAAGTATCCATAGGGATTTAAGGGGACTGGCAAATCATTCTTCCAATAAATCTCAGTAATTTATAAGCTTTGCTTCTAATGCTATTAATGTGTGAACGCATGCATAGATAAGGTATGAATAAGGACCCAAAGTCAACTAGTAGGAATCCAATATCATTTGCCATGTAGGTGAGTTTTGTTGGAGACCTGATGAAGGTTACATAGGCGATAAGGAAACATAGGCGACTATTGGAACACAGACTACACAATTGACAAATATGGATAAAAACAAATGTTGATGACCTCTTTGAGGTACGATGTTAATAGTTAACGTTATTATTTTATTCCCAGGTTTTAAGAACCAAACTAACGTATATTAGGTGCATAATATTTGTGAATAGAAGATTTTATTTTTTTATCTACGTGTTTTTCTCTTAAAACATATAATATTATACGGAGTGATTATTTATGTATTATTTTAAAGGTACACTGTAGCGGTAGCGGTAAAATGAGTCCGGTCACAATTTACCTGCACTGCCAAGACAAAAGAATTTTACCTCCACCGCTTTAATGAGTGTGGACCTTAAATGTTTCAAAATTAAGTTTTAATATACATTTTTTTTTTGTTCTCTCTCAAATATCCTCCTTGTATACGACCACTAATTTTTAGATTATTTTATACCCTGTTAATAATCTTTGTTTAAAAATTGTAAATTTATAATATTATCTTGACTGTTATGACCAGGGCTCCTGAGTTCATGCCCTAAAAAATGACTAAATAAGTATTCACTTATGCACTAAAAACTTGCAAAGTATGGTTTAAAAGTTCAGAAATTGTTAAACTGAACAAACGTCCATGCACACACGTCTCAATAACGAATGAAATAGTCAATAATAAACCACTGTAAAAGTATCAAGAAGATAAGAATATTTTATATAACATGTTTTCCACTAATTTGCTTAACGCGAGTTACAAGCTATAAACATTTTATTTTTAATAATTTTACGTTGTGACAGTTCCTATGTATTTTATACTGTGCAAAAATATGAATTATTGCATTCTCATCAAATGTTGGTAAAAATATGCTAAATATGCAAAATAAAATAGAAAAACCCATAAATATGTCAAATAGTCAAACAAACCTCTAAATATGCAAAATAAAACTTCACATATTCAACTATGGTACCTTGAAATGGATTCCTATGTCACCTAGTATTAAATGACTTAGCAAGATTGATATGCAAATGCATAAACTCCCAATCCCTGGTTATGGCAAAATAAAAAAAAATTTTATTTGTAGATTTTTGTTAAATATTTTCATGCCACTATTGCTCTTCTTTTGAAATTCAATTTTTATGTGGGTACCCTTGGTATTTACTTCAAATAATTAAAAATAAAGAGTAGACATTTATATTATAATTAATTAACCATCTGACTGATCTACCAATGCCTATTGAAAAATTGATGGCAATAGTGCCCCAAAATTATACTATTGCATAGCCTAAAACATTTCAGACTGAAACTGTCCATGGTCTTTTGCACCTTCATGATAATACTTATGATCTTGGTAATTACATTTAGTAAGAACTATAAATTATAGTTTTAAAAATAATCTTTATCATAAAAAGTTTGGTTTCACCTATTAATACATTTAGTATTTTATAATTTAATACATTTAGTACATTTAATATAAAATTCCTGAACAAGAAAAAATATTCATCTAGGTAGTATATCTTCTTGTATTAAATAAAATGTTAACTGATGACATGATCAATGCTTAAGTTTATATTAATGCATTTTTATTAATAAACATGACGTTATATTTAAGTTAAGACATTCTTATTTATTGTATTTAAATAACCTTGTTTCCTGATTTTCAGTAAAACAATAAGAATTAGAAATGATAATGCTTTGATATTTGATCCAAAACAAGATGAGACACCATTTTTTTTCCATGGTGTTAAGCAAAATCCCCGAGATATTTCAAAACGACAACATAAATCTATAAAATACGATTTTCATCGTGTTTTTGGACCTCAAAGTTCTAATGAAGACATTTATAATGAAAGCACTAAAGATTTACTTGACAAACTTCTATGTGGATATAATTGTTCTGGTATGTATCAATTTAATATATACTATATTTTAATTACATTTTGTGGTATTGATATCAATAACTATTGGTTTTCATGTAACAGGTTATTTAGTAACATTGTTGACATGAAAAAGTGCAGCCTAAAAAATACCTGGGATGTTTTTCTGGGTTAAATTCACTCTAATTTTTAACTTGCATTATTTTTCAGTTTACCTTTTATTATTTGTTTTTCTAATTAAACTTTGATTAGAACAAAATTGGATTATACATTTTTTATTTACATATACCTAAAAGTATAAAATAAAAAAAACCACACTAATAGTGAAAAGAAATTTTAACAATTTTATTATTTTTCTGAAAGTATAACTTTCCTGTGATTACTTTTACAAAATAAAAATATAATAAAACAATACAATTTAAAGAAAACCTAGTTACTTTTGTAATGTTTTATGACTGTTTAGTTCATAAAAATAAAACATTTTTTGTATAGCTTGTGGTAGTAGACAGTGGTAATAAAAATAATCCAAACAAAAATTAACAACAAACATATAGTTGGTTATAGTCGATAGATTAGCTGAAAAAAGTCCTCCTTTAGTTTGTCCTGAGGTTTTCTTTTTAAAATTGGTGAATTTCGACTAATTCGGTTGCCTTTTCATGATCAACCCGATTTCTGTGTTTGTTAAAAATTAGATCAAACGTAGGGAAAATGCTCTCTAATGGACCTGAGCTAGGAGGAATATGTAGTAGGGTAAAAAAATAATGTAGCTAATATATGGAAAAAATCTAATAAAACCATTCACTATTACTTTAAAAATAAAACCCACCTGATTTTTGGGTTTTTGAGGATTTTTACCCCCAAACCCTATTCAATATACTGTTAAAATAATGGTTACAAATTATAGACATTTTTTCAACAAAAAATTTGTAGTAAATTACTCTATGGTGTCAAAGAATGATCTATTCAAGAAAGTTATGAACTTGTTGTTCTATAAATTAATATTAATCTATCTTGCTTTTAGACTAGGGATGGCGTTTCAAATGTTTAAATGTCTTAAATGGTTGGGTTAAAATTACCTGATAATTATGAAAAATATTAAGTGTAGAATGTGTAACAATAAGACCAGACAGATTAAATAACATTTGTTCTCATCAATATTTAAAAAACCTAACATAAAAATGTTTTTTGGCTGTATACAGGTTTTTTTTATTTCTGACCGATTTTTGTAAAGTTCTTGCTGTCGCTGTTACTTGTTAACAAAAACATTTATAATTCATAGAACAAGAATAGCAATATTGAGCTGCGTGATATGACTTTTTTATATAGTTAATATAGTTTTAAACGTTTGCTCTATAATTAGTATGCTATATTTTTTTAACACTGTATATAAAAATGTATTAATTAAATTAGATTTTTATTGAAAAAATTCAAAATAGCCAACTTGTAAATCTAATATAAAGAAATGTAATGTTAAAAACATTTATTTCAGTCTAGTAGATTTTTTAAAAATATCAATATTTTTTTTATTGAGTAAATTCATTTGAATCTTAATCATTTTTTTCAAAATATTGTTTCTGGGAATTTTCAGACATAAGTAAATCTTAAATCATTTATTATCCATATAATTTTCTTAAATACTTAAATCAATTTTTCATTTTCATTTGTCAGGTTTTTCTGTTATACCCTTCATGTATAAATAAAATAAAATGTAATAAATATTAAAATATTTTGTGTGTTATGGATTTGCCATCTCTATTCTATACCCTGGTACACGAGAGAAGGAATTCGTTATGCGATGTAACCATCGTTGAACTTCTTGGGCCATTATTTCCCCATTCAAACATAGTTGTTTGTTGTAATGCTATACAATGCTGCTGCCTGGAATGTTTGAGTGAGGAAATAAGTGTCCCAAGATGTTCATCGTTGTAGGGTGTATAGTGAAACAAGTTCCTTCACTCAAGGGCCGGGGTATAGACCAAGATTAGGAACACCATGGATCTTGCAATGTTTAATAACAATCTCTCAAACATAATTATTATATATATAATATTATTGTTATTCATATTTATTTAAAAATAAATATCATTATACTTTTTTCAATTGGCTGGTTATTATTTTTTGGTAAATCACTTACTGTATGAATGATTAAATATTTTACTTTTTATTGACAATTTAATTATTCTTGTATTGTAGTATTTGTGTATGGAGCAACAGGGGCTGGAAAAACATTTACCATGCTGGGCAATGAAGTCAACTATGGTATTACATATTTAACTATGAAAGACTTGTATGAAAAAGTAAATGAACAACAAAATTCAAAAAAATTTGAAATTTATGTTTCCTATCTTGAAGTAATGTTTTAAAATATTATACTAAAAATATTGATGAATTTAAATAAGAAAGGAATTTTTTTTATTTTAGGTGTACAATGAAATGGTGTATGACTTGTTAGTAAGTGATAAAAAGCCTTTATTTTTACGTGAATGTGGAAATACAACATCAGTTGCTGGTATTACAATTAAAATGGTGAATAACGTTGATGAACTTATTGAAATGCTACGTAGAGGCAATGACAATCGTACTCAGCACCCTACTGATGCTAATGCTGAGTCATCTAGATCACATGCCTTGTTTCAAGTGTACATACAAATGACATTTAAACATACAGATCAAGTAAAAATGGCCAAGCTGTCCATGGTTGATCTTGCTGGTTCAGAAAGAGCATCTTCTAATAAAGGAATGAGGTTCAAAGAAGGATCTAACATTAATAAGTCCCTACTCGCTCTTGGTATGTCATGTTTTATTAAATATCATTTTAATGCCATGTTGCAATCACTTTACATTTAACAAATCTGTAGTAATATGTCCCTTAAACATGATTTAGTGGCTCATGATTTATTCATTCAATTTTATTGAACCATTAGATTAATTCATGCAGCCCGGCATAAGTATTTGAACTATTAAAGGTATAGTAAATATAAACAATGTTTCCCAACCTAGTAGTTTTCAATGTTTGTAAGCTAATAAGGAATTATACTAGAATATAAATGAAAATTATTTTAGCCAAAAATTGAAAAAAATTCTAGTCTATTTGATTTTTCTACGTATAATTGTAGGACAAAGATCTTAATGGATATAATAATATTTTAATTAACTATTGTATTATGACAGCGGAAAATGATATCATCATATTATTATATCATTTTTTTTGTGTATTTTTTAATTTTGATGTACCTATATCTAAATATTTTAAATTAAAAATAATCTTTAAACAAGGGGCAGCTTAATGCATTCCCACATTTGCGAGGTGAATTTAAAAAAAAATGATACAAGATATGAGAAAAATAATATATTTGAGGATAGAAACTATTTTATTTAATATTATACAAGGTTTCTTTTAAAGTTATTTTTTAAAAATTATATCTTCTAAATGATTGATGACCATGACAAGCAATACACATATGGATTCCTTCTCAAGTTTTCTATCATTCGCCTGCATATTATGTGAAATTCTGCCGATTTTTTTTTTACGGATTGCCTCCTTAAGTTCTTCAAGGGTTGGAAAACAATATTTAAAAACTTTAGCTTTGAGGTAACCTCATAAAATAAGTCACAGGGGCTCAAATTGGGAGTGCAAGAGGCTTTGTAACATCTTCACTTAAAGCGATTAGGAGATTGAAACATTTCTTGCAAAATGGCGTGAGAATGACAGACAATATGGGCTGTGGCTCCATACGAGAAAACATCAGAATTTTGGTATTCTTCATTTTTTAGGCATAAAAGTTCCCTAACATTTGGCAGTAGCAGTTTTAATTCACAGTAACAGTCCACCATGGAGTCCACTTTAGGACTGAAGGTATCGTTGGTGTACTATTCGGGGGTTTTTAGCTGCTAAGTAACAACAATTTTGCTCGTTTGCCGTGCCAGAAATGTCGAAATGTGCTTCATCACTAATCCACATAATACCGTTGAAGAGGGACAATTGTTAGAATCACATTAGAGGAAGTTTTTCCAGTTTTTACTTGGCTCAATTTTGAGCTACTATAATCTTATATGGGTATAATTTAAGTTCCTAGTGCAAAATTTGTCTTACTATTCGATCCGATATTCCAAGAGCAGATGCATGTTTCCGAGTAGAGCGTAATGGAGAATGTTTTATTGATGTTCTGGCCGCAGCAATGTTTTTCGGTATTCTTACTGATTTAGGACATCCAGCTGGTTTTTAGACATTACAGATCCTGTTGTCATCAAATTGCGTACCCAATTCAAAATCATTTTTTAATCAGAGACTGCTGTTCGGATTTAAACTGAATCGAGTGCTAAAAGGTCTCTGCAATGCAGTCACACAATCAGCAGTTATGAAAACTTTTGCTTTAAACAAAACCACGTTGTTCACCAAACAATTATGGCATGGTGGCGACTGAAAACCTTATTAATTGTCTAACTTACCTTATCTAGATAAATTGCGCTAATCTAATCGGTTTGACTATGCTTCAGTGTTAATTTGAAATATAAAAGTCCAATATCCCACACCGTATATTTAATAGAATTAGGTATTTGTGATTGCATTATATTAATATTAAATTATAAAAATCGTATAATACTATTTTATGGCATATATACTTGATTTCTTAAATTATTATTGTGGGGTCAAGTACCCGACAAAGAGTAAATTTGTGGTTTGCCAAGGTTGGGAATCACTGGTTTAATATACAGTGAAAACTCTTTATAACGAAACTCTATATAACGTAAACATTACATAATAATGGTTGTTTTGCTTTATAACTCATTAGATATTTTATTCTCTATAACGTATTAGTCACTCTCAATAACGAAACAATATTTTATGTTTCATAATACAATTTACGTGTTATCGTATCTATTACATATATAAACTATAAAAATAATCGGCTATAATGCCGACATTTCCAAGAACGATTACATTCTTTCATTATTTGTAAAAATAATGATGTGTTTGATATATAATATTACATAGGTTTACATACCTTTATACATAAATAATTAAAATTTTGTTTTTTTTAAACCCTCTCTATTACGAAAACTCTCTATAACGAAAGAAATCTCTTGGTCCCTTCAGATTCGTTATAAAGAGTTTTGACTGTATATAAAAAAAAATTTAAATATACGTGTACTGTAGGATACTTTTTTGTATTCTAGGTATCACATTCATTGTTATAAATTAAAGCTTTATAGTAAAATGTATAACTCAGATTATTATTAATTATTTATGATAGGAAATTGTATCAACAATTTGTCAGATGGGTTGAGGCACATACCTTACAGAGACTCAAAACTAACTAGATTATTAAAAGATTCTCTTGGTGGGAACTGTAAGACATTGATGATATCATGTGTGTCACCGGCTTTGTCATCATATGAAGATACCCACAACACTTTGAAGTACGCATCTCGTGCTATGAAAATCAAATCTAATGTAAGTATTAATTTTTTAGTATTTTAATGATTCCATATGCTTAAATATACATTTTATTATTTAAGTTAAAAGAAAATGTAATGTCAATCAACCATCCTCCGTCGCATTACACAAAATTAATATCGGGCTTAGAAGATGAAAATCAGCTTCTGAAGAAAAAATACGAAGAAGTATTAAAGTCTAAGGCTCCAATCCCGCCAGATAATTTAGAAGATCTTAAATCAACTTTAGAATCTTTATTCACTGGAAAAATAAAAAAACATAGTGAAATTCTTCGTTTAGAATCGACACAAAAAAAAACTGAATTAAGAATATTTTTAAAGAAAAATTTAATTGAACGATTTTCTTCATTTAACGTTCCAAATGTAGATGAAATGGTTTGTAGTAATTATCCATTATTTTATTTCTAATTGATCAAAGTGTGTATTATTTAATTTATGTAGACTAGTGAATTGAATAGAATCAACTTGGCTATTCAACAATTTCAAGGGCGCATGGCCAGTTTAAATGCTCAATTAAATATATTGTGGGATGAAGCAATTGCATCTAACAAAGAACTAAACTTATTTATAAAAAAACTTGAAGAAAATAATGTTAAACAATTTTTAGATGTTGACATTGTTCGTTTTAATGCTGATGTATGTATTTATATGTTTCTCATTAAAACAAATAACAATATTCAAACAAATGTTTAGGTCATTATAGAAGAGCAGGCTACTCTTCTCGAGCATAGAAATGAAATCGGTATGATATTGGACAGTAACCTCAATATAAGTCATGAACTAATAACTATGCTTGCGGAAAAATCTAATCAATATTATACATTATTAGATGCACATAAAAAAAATACAGAAGATATGAAAAAAAATCATAATGTAAGTAATCATTATGATTTAACTTTGAAATTATTTAATTATTATTATAAAGAAATAACTTATGTAAAATTAAATGATAATTTATACTCTAATTTGGGATTGTTTTAGAATATAACAAAATCATTTTTGGGTGGTTTGAAAGCAGTTAGCTGGGATTTTTCACCAGGAAACCAATGTAAAATCAAAAGGGATGCGTATTTTAATTTAAATGAACTTAGCATTGAAAATTTGAGAACCTGTACAAAACCGGAATGTTCAAGACCTATTAAATTAGAAGAGTGCATGGTAAATTATTAAAATATTTATGGAATTAAATCTTTCATAATTAATTTTAATATTACGTTTCAGAGTCCTTTGCAAGTTGTTGAAGACAAGTTGGAACAAATTACATTACAGCCTGAAATTAATAAAATGGACACGTCACCCGATTCAAATGTCGATGAAACTGTAGTAATTTCAACTCAAGCAGAAAGTTTAAATAATACTTTTGTATTGAAACAAAATTTAGATTTAGCTTCTGTTAAACGTCTGGCTACCACAACTACACCTCATCGGAGTAAACCACCAATTGATACACGGTGCCTAACTAAATCAATTACTAAGCCTACCATACAAAGGAAAAGGCTAGTACTCAATAATCACAAACCTGGACTTATTAATAGGAAAGTTAACCAAGAAAACATGCCACTTATTATGGCTGCAACTAGAACTCTGGCTGATCCAATTCTGACCAAAGCTGTTACTAAAGCACGAAATAATACGAATAATATTTTAACCGCAAAATCTGGTAAGTTGTATTGATGGTATGAAGTGTATAAAAATATAAAAGGATGTTGGTTAATTATTATGGTTTTATATGTTAATTATTAATTTATTAAATTTTACAAGTCTTGAGTTGTAAGCAATTTTGATGTAATAATTGCGTGTATTTGAAGATAGCTGAATAAAAATAAATTTAAACAAACCTGTTATAAATAATGTATAAAATAAAATGTTATTATTATAAATCAAATAGTTAGTGTCAAATGTAAATTTTTAACAAAACATTGTCTGAGTGATTTATATCAGGAACATTTACAAAGGATTTTTTTTGGTTGTGAACTAACAATGATTAAACAGTGATATTGGTTAATCTGTAGAATGTCTTGTATTTATGAAACTTTAACCTTAGTTCGGATGGGGTATCCACACATTTCCCAAATAAATTTACATACAATAATAATATATATACTTTTGCCGCCCACAATAAACAACTGTAATGTATATTTTTTGATTTTACAGTAAACACAAGGATAACTTCACAAGACACATGTAAGACAATTAATGTTAAAAACCAAAAACCTACATTGACTATGAGGTACCTAATTAAATTGTAGTGTTAACACTATTATTTTCATTTACTTTATTTTAGCTATATATATTTTTATTTATTTCAAGCCTTTGCATTAAAATATTTTACTTCATTAAATTTAATGTTGTTTACAGTAGTTTGCTAATAATATATAAATGCCTACATGTTATTGAATGGCTTGTGGTAAGATTAAAGAAATTTAAAATTTGTTGCTGAAACCCATATTTGATAACATTCAACAATTAGTGATTAATTTCCTATTTTTCAATTATCATTAGTTATTGATTTATATAAACAATTTTCAACACATTTCTCTTATACTATAATTAGATTTATACAAATATATAGTCTAAGACCTTGAGATAAACCAACTAAAAATATTTTACACGTTATAATTTATAATGTTGAAGTTATCAAATCCGCATTAGCCTACCATTATTGTTAGTATCTAGTCGTGCCTTATTAGTTATTTCCGCTACATATGATTTCCGGTATCTGAATTCCATTAGCGTTGCGGTATATTATCTTGAGACAATTTTTTAATCTACTAAAGGAAATAATATAAGAAAATCTGCCAAATATTACTTATAGCAAATCAAACTATTTAAGTAATGTATAACTTGCCAACAAACTAATTCTCTGTAAATTTGTTTGAATTCTTAAAGCTGGAATCTACCACAATAAGACAGTTTTTTGTAACTTATCCATAGAATGTTGACCGATTTTATTCTAACGACTAATAAGTCATTATTTACTTGCGAATCTAAATTATTATAAAGTAACTGATATTTTAAAAATATGTTAATTCCTGTGAAAAAAGTATAAAATGGTACTTAGCTATGTATATTTTAGGGGATTGGTTTGTTGGTACAGTAAAATTTTGCTAAAATGGAACCATTTGGGATCATCCAATTTTTTTTTGTCTTAACAGAAGTTAAATAATATGACACACCATTAAATGTTAACCAATTGTAGTCACAATAACATAGTTGAATTTATCAGAATATTGAATGAGTGTAGCCGTGTAGCGTTAACCTATAAAAACTTCTGGATCTTTCATTAGACAAATTATAATATAGTTATTAAATGCTTATTGTTTATACTGTATTCTTTGGTTTCGACTTGATAATGATATTTTTCTGCTTTTTAATCTTTAAAAATTTTATTACTAAAGTATCCAATAACTAACACAAATTTGCATATTTAATTTAAAGTTAAAGATGATGTAATCTTAATTAAAACAAGCGATTAAGACATTTTGAATTTTCATTGTTTGAGTTAACCACCTATATAATGATGGTATCTGATGTTAGTTTAATGTATATTGCAGGCCAAATTAACTGGTACTCGTAACATCCTTTATATCCATTAACAATATTATGCAAATAACTTTTTTTTTAACACCTAAATTAAATGTAGCCTTTAAAATTGCCTACCTTAAAAATGTCACATGATTATGTTATTTTATGTATTTTATATTGTGTTTTATTAAAAATTTCTAAACATAGTAGTATTGGTTGGTTTTGCCTTCTACTATTTCTCATTTATTTTTATCATCTAACTTCCTTTTAATGCCTCATATTTTATGCTTAGGTCCTTGGCAGTTGGTGAGATGTCATTTGTGCCACTAATTGTACAGACTCGTGACAAAAGTCACGGCTATTTGTTAAATTTTGTACTATATAGGGACAAAGGAGTTTTATTCCTCAGTGCCTCATTATTATTTTCTTAATTTTATGGTATCAACCATTGATCCTAGTACATTAATTTGTTATAAAACTTGTTAATTTGATACTCTACCCGTCTACCAAACTTATCTTTTGTAATGTCTTTATAAAATAGGATGTGCATAGGTAAAATTATATTAACACAATTCAATACAGAATAATGTACCGTTCAGTTATCTTTTGTTGGTATTAATTGTTGACTCTTTCCATTATATGATTACATAATTGATCTACTTTAAATGGTACTCATATCTGCGCTGGGGCAGTTCTAATATTGTTTCTTCTTCTTGTTGTATTGCTATTATTATTATTATTATTATTACTATTAACATTAAGTTTCAAGAGATTTCTTCTTAAAGCTTACTTTTTGGTGGTGGTGGTACAGTTTTGACAACGCCTATAAATAATATTAAATATTGTAATTGCTCATACAGTTGTACATTTACACTGAACAATGTTTTATTTAACCTTGCTGCTAATAGTCATGAAAAAAATAGTATATAGATTAATCATTATTTTATCTAAAACATAATTTTAGTGGCTTCTATTTTTCTTTTACAAGTTAAAAAAAAAAATTATTATACTTTCATTTCAGGCAACGAAATTGGCTGTAATAAGTTGAAGAAGTATTAAGTGTTTAAGGGCATACTCCTACTTTCATAATTGTAATAGGTTAGGTGTTTTTTAATTATTAAAAACTTTTTATATGTGTGTAATATCATATTAGTAATATGTTTTATTTTAATTATACTTTTATTTAGTGAGAAATATTTTTAACTATAATAATAATTATGAAAACCCTAAATTGTATTATTTTATATTATTATTAATTATAGAAATGAAATTTTAAATCATAATTTGCCATTCATAATTGTATTATAAAACTAATATACTTGTTAATTAAGTTTTATGTATAATTTTTTTTTCATCTGAATACAATTTATATTTTGTTTGAGATTACTCAAATTTTGTAGATATTTAAATCTTAAAATGATTTTGTTTACATGAACTGATGCCATAACAAATGTCCATAACTATAATTCCTTGATCCTAAATGGTGGCCAAGTGTGCTGATTTTCAGGGAATGTTTCTAACATCCTTATAACCATCTTACATTTTATTTACCTAACGATTTATTAGAATGAGTATTAACATGCATCCTAACAGTTAAAACAAAATATGTACCTTAAAAAAGAAAAAAAAGAAATTATTATAATTTTAAATATAGGGTTGCCAAGCTACTAATTTTACGCAACGTTCAGTTTAAGGTCATGAATAATTTCTTATACTTTTAATTTATTGTTATTAATTATTAAATACTACTATTTATTGAGATATAAAGATATTTTATATAGATTTGCAAGTTAATGATGTAAGCAATCCATTATTATCCACAATTATTTTGCATATCTTCAAAGAAAACTGCAATATTTGGTATTTACCATTTTCAATAGTTATATGAGCTACTAAATAATTTAATTTATATATTAAATTTTAATTTGTTAGTTCAGATAGCACTATATTATACTAAATATTTATTATTTTCTACAAATTGTACTTAAAATATGTACGTACAAATATTATTTAAAATTAAATTGAACTTGTTTGGTTTTATTTGTAATAAAAGTATTTTGATTTTCATACTATATTATATGTTTTGTTTTAGAGAATTATATCCTCTAGTCCCAACAAACTTCAAATGAGAGAATTTTTTCCCATTATCTATATTATTATATTGTATATGTAAGGTGTGCTTGAAAGGAATACCCCATACAAATACAAAACAATAGTTTTAAATTATTGAGTTATTGAAACCAATTTAAAACTTATAAACTACAGTTTTTGGATTAGGACCATCAAGTGCCAGCTAAAAATTGTAAGAAATAACCACGAGATTAGACCTCTTACTATTATACCATCTTATTGGCATATTGCACAGTGAAATTATGAACCCTCAAGAATAATGCCTTTTCTATCAACTCACCTTTATCTTACAATCAAATATTAACTAAAAAATTATAGGTCATAAAACAATTTTTGGAGGTATTTTTTTTATCAAATTAGGCCAAAATTGTTTGGAATATGAGCTGTTCATAACAATTACAATTAAAAATAATTCTATATGTTTTAAATAATTATTTTATTGGTAATTGATAGGAGATAGCAAATAGCAACTACAAAAAATCTAATTGTTTAATAAATAAATAATAATATAAAAAATAAATTAACACAAATTAAAATACATTGCACATAATAATAAATATGATTAAAATATAAAAACAAAGTAATTTTATTAATTAATAGGTAAAAGTATTGATACAAAAAAAAATATAAAGTATTGTGTTGTTACTCTAAGAATGATTTATAACTTTCGAGAACCACCTCTGCTCTTTATCACTCCAAATGTAGCCAATTTCACTTCATTTAAAAAACTGGAGGAATTGTGTACAGTACTACCCCCCAATATAATCCTAACCTGTGGATTAGCTGCGTTCAGATTATATATTGCCATTGATTCTTCATAAGTTACACCCCCAATTACAAAAACAATTATATCTTGCACCCTACCAAATAAAAATATTGCAATTATATAAATGAATAAAAGAAAAAATGAAAATTATACTCATACTTTTTTGTTGGTTGATTTATATCACTTAAAAATGGGTATTGTTCTTCTTTTAATCTTGATTTTATCAAATCTTCAACTAATTCCTTCATCAGCGGAACATGTTGAGTAAATATATTGTCAACACCCTTTAAGTCCTAAAATAAAAATAAAAATATGATTTCTCCCTTAATCATAAGAAAAGCATATTTATTAATAAATATTACTTTGATTTTTTAAAAGTAAAGAAATCTAATTTTAATGGATCATTCATAAATAAGAATTAAACTGTTTGTTTGTTTACATAAATTATAATTATTAATGAAATATTTTTACCTTATAGAATCGTTTTGTTATTTGTTTCGCATTTTTTAATGTATTTTCATTGTCTAAAATTATTTTACTTTGGAATTTCATAACATCATGCACAAGCTGAAATTATTAAAATAATCATAAACAAAAATACTTGAAATGTTATCAATATAAAAATACCTCTATCCAATGTTCGGCAACTTTTTTTGATTTTAATAATTGTATTAAGCTAGTTAATTCTCTATTACTATCCTTGCTGAATGATTTTAGAGCATAAAGCATAACAAGTTTACTCGCCTCCTCATCTGGTATATTTTTTTCTATAAGCTCTCTAATCTTCTACAACAATAAATAAATAAATATTTACTTTAATGCTGTTTTATTAATTGTGAATATATAAATAATTAACTAAAAAAACTGCAATCAGATTGGATAAAATAATAATAACAAAATAATGTAGATAAAACTATAAATGGATTAGATGAATTAATAAAAGTATATAAATTAGACTAAACCACTAATGTTAGGCATGAAATTAATAAACTGTAGAATTTAAGTGGAAATTTTAAAATCAATATAATATAATAAGGTAGAGTGCACTCTCGATTATGACAGGACTTCCACAGATAAACGAATGCTGCGGATACCCATACATACAATGTACATTTGAGGGTCTAGTATTAAAGGAACATAACATAATAATATGTACATACATATGTATTAATATTAAACAAGTGTATTGTATTTTACGTCGTTGACGAGTAATCAACGATCACAAACCATCATCCAATTAAACCGATAATGATTTATAATGTAAATAGATAATATGTATGTATATATATTTTTTTGTAGACATTTAGGTATGTAGATGATTTCATGGAAGACGGTGGATATTCGAGAGTACACTGTAGACAATATTTAAGAGTGATTCACCGAGCTTGCTCACTCCCTTTTTTTCTTCACTAATACATTTATTCAAAATCTGATTCTGAATTTGAAAATAATATAATCTTTAATTATATTAAATTTAAAAATAGGAAATCAGAATTTGAATAAATTCATTATTAAAGTAAAAAATGGGGGTGCGCATGCTTAGTGAATCATCTTGTATAAGAAACAAGTATTTAATTCATATAATTGAGGAGTAGATGGAAAATGTATAGTATGTGTATATATTATAATATATATAATTTGACTGTACGTATGTATGTCACTGAACCCCTCCAAAACGGCTGGATAGATTTGAATGAATTTTTTTGTATTCGTTTGGGTGACGCTCTGAATGGTTTGGATTCACAATTGGACCCGACAGGTCCAACCCGACACCCGTGGAGTTTTTCAAACAGGGAATTTAAGATTTATGAAGGAAATATTTGTTTGTATATGGTTGCTATTGGTTATAGGAGAAATATAAATATATTTAGTAGAAATGGTTATTTTTTTTTGTTTATTGGTTGCCTGCAGTGGTTCATCGGACAGATCAGGTATAAGCAAGCATACAATTGAATTTTAGTACATCGCCTACCCAGGTGGCTGAGTTCCACATATAGCCGCTCATTGGCGAGTCCGCAATCAAAATAAAAATAAAACATATTATTTATGTAAAGTACTCATCAAACGGGGTCCGCAATCCACAACAGGTAGGAATAATATACTGCTCGCATTATCACCATCGAATCTCCGGTAAAGTTGACATTTTTAACGGGCAACAAAGTGCACGGGATCAGCTAGTTATTTATAATTTGTATTATATAATATCCATAATAAGGTATATAAATAATACATTAAAAGTAAATTATAATTAGTGTAATAAGTATTAAATTATCTTATCAGCTCATTACATAATAATTATAACGCCAGGTTGAATGAAAAATTGACTAATTTAATGGACCAATTATGGGCCACTAAAACATGTATACTGTTAGCTCACTATTGATTCATTAAATGTTTAGCAGTTATTCATGCAGCCCATCTTAAGTGTACTTATTTATTATTTAAATATTAATTAAGTTTATCACATTTGTTTGTTTATATTAGACGAAACTAGAAACACAACATAAAGAAACACTAACCTGAGTATGTTGAGAAGATTGAATATCACAAGCAATTTGTTGCTGCAATTCGGATACTTCTAAAAGATTTTTTTTTGTAACATAATTAGATAGTTGTTCCATAATTATCACATGTTTAGCAACTGTACCAGTCATTTTCTAGAAGAAACATGTTATAATTTAAAGGTTATTTGGAAAATATTTTTTTAAATCTACTTATTAGTTTTGAATACTTTGAATTGCGGATAATTCTCAACAAAAGCTTTCATATCTGATATGGTATCAAGTTTTTGATGATTTTTTGCTTTTGACTTAAAATCATCAATTAAAGATTTCATTATCTCGCCAATCTCACCAAAATTTTTATACATATTCTAAAAATATTTGTAAGCTTATTAATAAAATAATTTGAGGTATTTTCTTTATTTAAGTGTTAACATTTACTTGTTTGTATAAATCATCTTGTTCAGCACACAATAATACTTTTTGAAGATCTGGTTTTATATCTTCAATATGACTTAAATCCACTTGATTATTATTTATAGTAAGCAACTCATGAACCATAGCTTGGTAAGACCACTGACAACAGTTCCATGATTATTTATCAGGTAGCATATAGTTTAACAATAATTATTAGTTTTCGGTACACTCCTGTTATCGCGACTACCAACCATGTATCAATCTTGTAAGCAATAACAGTTTAACTTGTTATAATCTACATATTTAAATATTTTATAAAACATACAATTCATTGTGGTTCAGTATTAGCACCAATTGTATTGAATATAACAATACTAAAGAGTATAGAATAATCATTTTACTATGTATCCTATAGTATAATTGAGTAATAATTATGATAATAAGAATAATGCTTTATGCAATTGCAATAACAGGAAAATACATAGTTTTTTAGTTTATGATTAATTCAATTTACCGGCATCAATAGTGGAGTAACTGGGTCCTCTCTTCGATCCAGAATTAGTAATTGTGGTTGTATGTCACCTTGCTTTAAATTGAAAAGATTTTCTTCTTTTGAAAATATTACCTTAAAGTAAAATATTTTGAGTATTATTATGATACACTAAGCAAGCAATACATTTATTTAAATGTATTTTAAATAAAAAAAGGATTTTTTTGTCTTTTTAAGTAGTAATCTTTGTATAGAAATTTAAAAAAAAACTAATTAGGAGGAACACAGAGATTTTTATGTTTTTATAAAGTATAAAAGAAAATAATACTATACAATTACATAACAATTCACAATAATAGTCCATTTTTTTTTTGAAATGAAAATCTGCAAACACAGCAAAAGGATACAACTTACAAACTTAGTCCAACCAACAATTTCTGTTTGCAGACTCAAAACGATAGTTGTAACTTTAAAAGAGGGTAGCAGGAAAACAATTTTTCTAAATAAAAATTTACTTTGACTTTTTCAGCAAGTTGTTTACTCATTTTTGAAGAAGCTTGGAATCGTATCAATGGATTTTTTTTCAATGATAATAAAACAGAAATAATTCCTTGAGTAGATCGAGTAAGCTGAAGTGGATCCCAGGACAGACCTAATTACAAATAATAACAAAATTAAGAACAGGTATGATTTAATTAATGATCATACGATTATTGGTTACATTGTCCACAAGATGGAATATTGAGCGAAAAGAGATGAGGAGCTATTGCTAAGTAATCAGCATAATATTCTTGCACCTCCCGTACAACTTCTTGGATATCGCTTTCAGCAATTGTCTTGATGTCAGTTTTTGAAATTATATTGCTGAAATCTAAAAAAAATTACACTTACTCAGCAAATTAAGAGAGTACGACACAGCAAAATTTGGTTCATTAGTTTTCAAAATGTGCTGCAAGTTTTGATATAAGTTGACCTATTATCAAACTTTTAGGTGAGAAAATTATCTATGTTCTCTTATCGGTTGTTTTCGATATTTTAATTTTTAAGTAAGTTATGAGTATATTAAGTATTAATATTTTAAAATTCTCATAATTAACTTAAAAATTAAAATATGGTACACAACCCACAAGAGAACACAGATAATTTTCTTACCTAAAAGTTTTATAATGGGTCAATTCAATCTAATATCAAAACTTATTAACTATTGAAACAAGTGACCAAACATTAGCTATGTTGTATGTGTGTTAGACACATGCGGATGCAACGTCCTCTTAATACACAATTAGTGGTTTTAATTATTTTAAATTATTAAAAAAAAAAAACAAAAACCAAATACCATATCTTAAGTACAGAATAGTATTTATAGTATTATTCATATACTTGAAAAATTGTACGCTGTTGAACACATTTGTTTTGGTGTATTATAAATTATTATAACATCAATTTTATTTACTTACATATATAGTAATAACCGTATCTAGGATTACGTAACTCTTTACATAGCAAAGATATATTTTCTCTAGTTGGCCTTAAGAATGTAATACATTTCATATGATACATGCTGTCTGAACTATTAGTTGATGTTAATTGTTCAAATAAATATACTTCTCTTTGGAGTATTTCTGACTGACTAAAAACTGCGCTAACGATACTTGTCTATAAAAAAGTTTATTTTAATAATTACAATTAAATTTTAATATAAAGTCCAAAATAAATGGAAAATATGGTAACAAATATAAAATAGAATTATAAATATTAATATATTAACTAATTATTAGTTAATTCTTATATATTTGTATTTCAAAACTATTTAACTTATCGTTTGTCATAGTTATTAATATTAATATTAATTTCCTTTTTTTATAATTACTAGTCTTAAAAAAAAAGTATTTTATGTATGTTTTTTTTACAATATGCTTACAGTGGTTTTGTCCATAAGTAGTACTTTCATTCCAGGACCACAATCTTCTGTCATCTTAATTATATATAATTTTACAGCTTGAATTAGGTCCATAGCGATCAGCAGTTATTTGGTAACCTAATCAAATTAAATATTTAATAAAAAATGTAGGGTATTTATTAAGTTTTGGATGAAATGAAGGTAATATACAAGAGCAAACTATGCAAGTTGTACAAAGTACAACTGGAATGAAAATTGAATTGTGATTTGAATTTTTATGAACATATTATAAACAAGAAGGAAGAATACAAGATAATAATGTAAATAAAACATTGATTAGGTACTGACTACTGAGCAAAAACACTATGTTGATAAAAATAATATAATTGTTATCTATCTCTGTCTACGATAAAAAATAAAAATATAAGGTACAATAATTATCACACCGATAACCACAGTCAGCGATTGGGAATAGAATGATTGCATGATAGAAAAGAGATTTCATTATTTTTGCCAGTTGTAAGTTGTAACCATAGGGCATAGACCTATAAAGAACGTTGTAAAATTTTGTTTTTTTGCACAATAAACGATGGGGGCCGGTGGAGAAGCAATGCCAACACCAGTGCCTCCCCCGGTTCTCGATAACAAAGAAAAAAGAAAAAAGACCTATAAAGAATCTTTATAGAGCTATGTGGTTGTAACTAGGGAGCCTATATCATACATTTTCTATTATTATCTAGGCTCTATAGTTGTAACCCAAAAATTTATAGGGGGTCAAAAGTAATTCTTTTATTTTTATACTCTAGTTCGAATACTTTTCAATATAACTGGGAACAACAACGAAAGGTGAGCAAGTGGGTACCGCTCTGCTGAGCATTACGCGTCTTCTGTCTTGTGGCCTGTGGCCTGTGGGCCACTGCCATAGATCTATATCTATTAACCTAGGTTAAACATGAGTACTTAATAAGTAATAACTAATGGATGGCGTAAATTTGATAGATATAATATCATTGTATACGAAAACTAATTCTCCTTAAGTTTCTACATTTACCAAAAAAAAGCTTAGTGGAAAGTCAAATTAATTTTTTACGAGCGTTTAAAGTTGGACATAATTAACTCATTCTCATGCAACGATTTTGTTGTTTTTATTGAACAACTGTAGACACTTGAAATTGTCATCAATTTTTCATTTTATAATTTTGCTATACATGATAAAATGTTCAAAATATTTTACCTTGTTTTGAGTTATTTATAGACATTTGAAATTTGAAATTGCTTAGTTTTATTTTTCTATAAATGTCAATAAATTTATTTTTGTTAGGTCGAAATGTTTGAAAATTTAAATTTAATACAAGGTTTCTCACAAGTTATTATAATAGTAGTTGAATAAGATTCAAGATCGAAAGAGCGATGGTGCAAAAAAAAATTTTGAGTAAAAATCAATATTTTGTCACACTATATGGTAAATAGACGATCGGCAATAATGTAAGCGTTGTCGAGAAATAAAATATTTAAAGATATTGCGATCTTATAACTTATAAGTTATAATATACTAGCTGCCCGATCTTCCTCCGGAAGAAATTATTTTTTTATAATTTAATTTAAAAACATAAGACTATTTTTTGGCTATACAAATAATACAATGATTATATATAAAAAAAAAAGAAACAGACATCGTTATCGGTGAATATATGAAAATAATTGGTAATTAGTTGATTATTATTATTATTATTATGAGGGTTCAAACCCGGTTTCCTTCGTCTCCAAAATCAAGTTAGATTCTTATATATATAGATTAGTAATATGCGAGTTTATAATGTTCATATCGCCTTTTTCACTTAATTTTATTTTTTTAACGATTGTGTTAATATTTTATTACTAACTGTAATAATTAATAACACTAATCCAAGGCTGTAGCCAGGGGGGGGGGGGGTCAGGGTTCAAATCCTCCCGAAATTTTTTTTGAAATAAGATTTAATTATTTTTTTATTAAAGATGAATTTAATTTAAATAATATTTTTATATTTTATTATATAATATAACATATTAATACTCTAACCTCCACCCCCCTTAAGTATTTTTCTAGCTGCGGCCTTGATTCTCATATTTTATTATATAATATAACATATTTATACTCAAAACCCACCCCTAAATATTTTTCTGGCTACGGTCTTGACTATATCACAACTGTGTATTTGTGTATAATTTGTCACCCATTGGCCATTATCAAGGACTAACATATCTTAATCCATGGCCATTATACTGCTATTATTCAAGTGCCTTTTAACTTAAAAGTTGTAAAACCGCAATAAAAAAAATATGCAAAAAGGTGTGCCACTGACTAAGGGGCGCATAAACTACATTTGAGGTTATAGTAAATTTAGTAAATTCGTATTTCAGTAATTTATAGTAAATTAATTAACTCATAAGTAACTGTATAACACGGGAAAAAATATAAATTGTTAAGTAAGAAGTTACATCTAAAAAAAAGTAACTCGTTAATAAACTTAGTTAAAAGTAATTTAACTTAAATTTATTAGCTCGTTAATGACCAGCCTTGCACTTGTAGCTATACCACGGATCAAGATTTGGTTTGTACGATGAACTAAGATATAGTTTGATTTAGTTCATGGTCTTTGAGCAGTTTGAGCAACCACATTCTCTCGGCGAACGAAGTTGCGATTAGCTAAAGATCTAAAATGTAATTACTAATTATATAGGTATGGATTGAACACTGTAATATGCATCTATTTTGCCTATACTATACGCCGGGAAACACTTTCTATTTGAGTGAAGTAACTGATAAAACACTTATATAATCATTCATTATCACCTCATTTCTATAAGATTTTAGTATTTAACAACGATTTTTAGCGTAGTATACCCATGGCTAAGATACCATAGGTGATATGTATTAAATATTTTCTTATATTTTTGATTCTAATTTGGCTAGTAATTAAGGTATTATAGCTAACCAAAACCAATATAGTCATATTGACATTAAATTATTTCAGTATAAGTAGGGTCCTGTAGAGCTCTATAATCTTTACCAGAGTGTATAGCTCTATGACCTACGTTCATTTAATATTCACAGAATACGTCATGAAATAGTTCTATACCGCAGGCTGTTGAAAACTCATATTATTGTAATAATATATTGCTGTGTCGGCGCATCAGGTTGGCAATAATGATTTGGTTGAACAGTGTTGAAAGTTATCTGTATCGTACCATAATTGTGTGATGTGTATACTCTTGATCGCGATTCGTTGTCCGTTGGCCACGCTGCCACGGCGCCACCGGACATGGTGTGAACGGTGAAAAACGAGTAACGACGACGAGGACGACGACGACCGCGGCGTATTCTACTTCTACGTCGCCACTCGCTACTTATTCTTTCACATCGCGTAATATCATTTTAGGTCGTTCGCCATTTTGCCGTTTGTACTGGTTACTTTGTTGGTCGGCGTGTGAGTGCCTCATGCGTGTAATGGATTTATTGTAAATAAATTGTCCCAAACGTACTACAATTGATAACAAAAATCGAATTTCTTGCAAACACCCGTGTTCCGTTGTTTAAACGATGTTGGTACGCGTCTTACGTGACTTTTGTCGACGAACGACCGCCGTTCCGGGCGGAGAAAATGCCGTCAACCGTTTGATACACGTAGCTGTGCCATTAGAAAAGAACAGGGACCGTCGTAGTTTCTTGGCCTCGGTACCTCGTAAAGACGAAGGTACCGAAGGCGAGAAATTCGTTTTCATCGATTCCGCAATCACCAAGTGAGTTTTTTTCGATCGATTCATCTGTTCGCCGTTGATAGGTACGCATATTTGTTCGTACTATGCGTGGACGCCATTTTTGTTGGTCTTTATTACGTTGTGTGCGAACGACAATGATCAACATTTTGTTATTGTCTACCGGACTTGTAATAACTTTGAAGTCTTATTTTTTTGAGGAAAGAAGAAATGTTCCCTGACATAAATACGCCAAATATGCTTTTTGGTGGAGTTAAATTCTCAGATGTACCTATTTGTCACATTAAATCATCTAGAAACAATACAATACTTCATGTCACTAAGGTTAATGGTAAGTCTTAAAGTTTTTGAAATATTTTCTTTTATTAATTTGCTACTAGTTTTAAACACTAAACTTAATATAGTCAATATGTTATTAATTAAGCCAACTCTATTCTATAATACATTTCATAATATACTTGAATAAAACAAGATATCATTTAATGACTTATTAAAGAATAAATTTCTATTTATACTAAATACCTAAATCGGTTTTTGTTGTTCATTATATTGTATTTTACATTTTTTTTTTAAAAATAATATCTCTTTCATTTAAATTTAAATGTTCTTTGGTACCTATCTATTATTCTAAAATTAGGTTATTAAGATAATACCTATGTAATAATTCAATTTTGTATCAAATGTGAAATTCATTTTTCTATCCTTCTATTTTAACATTGATGACTCTATGAGTCATTGATTCTCCTGGAGTTCAAATTATATTGGATATAACAATTTTATAAAATGATGCAAGGAAGTAGTGCTCATTTTTAGGTATTGATTGTACTTTGTCATTGAATAGGTCATAGTAATGGATGTGTTTAAAGAAATCTAATGATAAACGATTCTGAGCAGATACTGTCTATATTTCTTGGGACATTTTTTTTTCTATGAGTTAAACCTACTGAACCATTTTTTGCCAAAAACACTAATAATGACATAACCTGATATTCTAAACAACCGGAAATCTGATTATTGTGTAGGGTGTCTACAGATTTCATAGATATTTTATTTTCTCAACAACTTATGAGCATTTTAAAATGATTAATTAAAATATTATTAAAAGCCTCAGAGATACCCTAGATAATAATCTTACCTTCAAATTATATAATATAGTAATACTAATATAATAATATAGTAGGTCAATCACCCTAGATTTTTAAAAATAACCGAAATGGTTTATTGTGAATGTAAAATTTTTTATGTCTTGCATAAGTACTAAAAACATCCAATACTAAAATTCAAATTTAGGTAATATGTATCTGGAATATTTGAAAGGGTATCAATACCTACCAATTTTAAATTTCTATCCTATTTCATTATTTTAAAAGTGTTGACTTCATATTAACCTTACATAATTAAATAGTAAATTGTTAATTAGTATTATTTTTGACATCATGCTGCACTTAATCTCAAACTTATACAACTACCTAGTTCTAGAATTAAACAAGAATCAATTATTGTGTTTGAATAAATTTATTTACTACACATTCTAAGGAGTGAATATAATTATCTCGTACATTCAACTGCGGGACTTTACAGGTTGCTCTCTTATTAGTTAGATCACTAGTTGGTATCATTGGTTTAGTAAACTACTGGTTTTGGTTTCTGCACGCTCATATTATGCTCTAGGTGGATAGTGTAAATAACAATTTTCACTGTGATCAATTAATTGTGTATTAATAAATGATTTCTTAAAAACAATATTGATTTACACATATAAATTTAAGTTAAAAAGAAAATACCTATAATAGTATTTATAATATTAATACAATACAAAATATGTTAATTAAATTTGGTAATTGTTATTACATTTATTTTATACATAAATTAGATAATATCAATATTTTCTTATCGTTAATTGTATGTCAAATAAAAATTTATATTCAAACATTGGTATTTTAGGTGAAAGAATAATGATAAGGTCATGTGGTATGGAAGGATTCAAAAATACTAGAAAAGGAACTAATATTGCAGCCCAAGCTACTGCTATTGGTTTGGCTACAGTAAGCATTTATTATTTTCTAAAAATATTAACAAATTTTTTTTTATTTGTGTTACATAACACTAAAGTTAAGTATATCACTAAGTAAACTAACTGTTTAATTAAAAAAAACTTTATTTTTTCATATTCTAAATAATACATTTGAATGGACTTAGAGTGTGAAGGAGTAATAGTACTTTTAAGCCTAGTCGATTTAATTAAAATCAAATTTTACCAAATCAGAATGCAACTCAAATCCTAGTCTAAAATGTATCAGAGTATTTGGGTGGGAGAGGCATACCATTCGTTTTTGTCACAGCTTTTAAATGGAAATGCTTTCATGTGTTTTAACAACACTGAACATATATTATTTCATAAGTTGTCGTAGCAGTTTACATTAAAAACCTATGTAACATGTGAATTTATAAATGCATTTATTATGACACCAGCCTAAAACAAACCTGTTTCTAGAATGAGTAGATATACACAAGCCTATATTTGCAACCTCTTGGGGGAAAAAAATGTGCCAATTATATTTTTTTTGTTATAAACACAGGAAGAAAAAATAGGTGTTTACCTACAAGTGATAATTATTTCTGCCAGGAAATATCAAAACACGAAACTTTTTTACTTAATGTCTAAACTTCTAAAGTTACAACTATGTTGATTTCTTTTTCTGCTGGTAACGAGAAACCCATCGCAAAGTTATATTTCATACTTTTGGCAAAATAAGTTAAATTTTTTAGCATACATTTACAAAAGCTTATAACTACCAACCACTTATCAAAATAAAATAGTTAACAACTCCCATTTTTACTAATTTACAATTTTTTTATTTATTTATACCAAATATTTCAAATTTATCATTTAACAATTTTATGAAATACTATTAATGATTAAGTATACAAGGTATTTTCTCTAATGAATAATAAATGGTATTTTTCATGAAAAAATGTAAAATATCTATGTAGTTATTACTATTTATAGATTCATTTTTTTTATTACATTTTATTGGCCATTGTTCATTTTTTAAAATACCAATTGAATTAATTATCCAAGTTCAACCAGTCTTTTAGATTGTTGTCTTCTATATATATTTTAAGTTAACTCGTTTTTTGAAGAAAGTTAAGTTTAATTTCGAATTATATTTTTTATTTAGTTGTATAAAACTTATTTTATAATTTAATTATGATACTATTAATTTTAAGTTAAATATTTCATTTAAATTAAAACAATCTGTTTTTTTTTCAGAGAGCATTAGATTTTGGAATCCATACAGTCCGTGTTACAATTCGAGGATTAGGACCTGGGAGAATGGTAAAAATAATTATAATACCTCTTATATGCTTTTTCATTATTTAATATTCAATTATACTTCATTGTATACATTAACCATCAAAATTCTAGACACAATACATTTTTTTTAATGTCCTTCCATTTTCTTTTAATATTTTTGCATACAATGTACTGTTTTGTAGTGTTTTTTGATTTAAATTTTTATATCCTATTATATAATTTATTCATTGATAGGTACTTAATTTTGATATTTATGTCAAGCCCACAGCAAAATTTAAATAGGAAACTGTCTCAGAAGTATCTAAATCTAATTTTTTCTTTGAAACTAAGGTTATTATGCAAATAATTCAAATCTAATTTTGTTGTTAAGTGTAATTAGGTCTCTTTTTAAATGAAAGTAAGATAGTTATTCAATAGTAAGCAGGTTACTTATTATTCTTATCTTATAGTTATAAGGGACAATAGATGTGAGTATGCAACCAATCATTATAATAGTGATGTTAAGTCCATATATCTAGTATATCTTGTGGTATTTCACCATTTGTTAGAAAAACTTCAAATGTACGGTATTTGGTAATTTTTATTTAGTAGATATTTTTTTAATTTGTTTAAAATTGATTCTGTTCTAGTCCTCAATAAAAGGCCTTACTATGGGTGGTCTTAAAATAATATCTGTTACTGATGATACTCCAATATCATGGAATCCTTTAAGATCAAGAAAACAACGAAAATTATAATTTTGGCATGTTGCAAGTAAGTCTGCAATTAGTTCTACAAATTTTGTGATTATAAAAATAATGTAAAAAATTTATAAGAATAAATGTTATCAATTTTATAATTATTTTATATAATAATTTTTGATTGACTTTTAAAAATATTTTTTTTTAGTTATGAGTAAAATACTCTTTAGCTTAGTATTATGCAATTAAAATAATTTTTCACAAAAAGTTATATTTTAGAACTAAAATAATTTTTATAAAATTTGATAATCATCATGCTTCATTCAACTTTACTATTTAATAGTTACTAGAAAATTATTTGTGTGCCTCCTTACAATATTAAGTAACAGTTTAATGTTTCTTATTATATTTTTTTTTGTACATGACAGTACAAACTATTAATGTTAAATATATTAATGATAATAAATTTGTGTTAATGTAATGTTCTTATTGAACATTTTCTTATATTGATATAATATTAAAACTATTTATTATTTTAAAGTTTTTTTGTTTGTTTCTATCAAGTCGACTCTCATTTATCGTATACTAAAAAAAGTTGTATTAATAATCTTCAGTCTTCACCATCATTTCGCTTTCAATTACTTTGCTTGTTATGTGTTATTGTTTTATAAGAGGGGAGAAAACCGTGTAGTGCTGCGCAAAAATATAAGTTGTGTTAACCATTATACCACTATACCGAATTTCATGGCATAGAAAACTAATTTTCAGCAGTAGAAAATCCATGCTGTTAAATTTGCATCTGTTATGTTCAGTTTGCTTGTTAAATATTTTCAATGTTTACAATATGTACTACATCTGGTGTATAATGCCAGTATAGTTTACATTATTTTTAATTTCGAAAATATTAGAATTATTTCGTTATAAGGTCAATTTTCATTTCCAAGCATTCAGTGTTGTCGACGTCATTCTTGGTTGCTTTGACTGTGCGGTGGAGCGGGGTTTGCGGTTATGGTGGGCGGTTGCGCGGGGGTACCACTACCACTGCATGTAATCTCACTGCACACAAAATGGCCGCTTATTGTTTGTCTCGTACCGTTTTCCGCACACTCGTACACGTTCGTACCTAAACATATATCGGTGTCTCTTTTAATTTCGTTAATTGAAAACAAATTTAAACGTCTGCTTGATTACCGAATGTTGTCGATTTTCGTGTTAAATAATCCCGATTATCGTATCCATACGCGAAACGCACACGATATTGGCCGTGCCACTTCACCTCCTCACCTTGACTGCCCAACACTGGCCGTATTTAGGTGAAGCATCTTTTTTTCTCGACATTTTTCCTTTTTCAAACAATCGGTTTTTACGATTTATTTCATCTCGCGACCCTTATATGGTTTTTCCTCTTCGTTTTTACGCTTTGAACTGCGGCACTAAAATTTACAAGATTATTTTAGCTACCCAAAATGCACCAGGTAAGAAGCAGTTCTCTTCTGTTTTTTCTATCCATTTTTATCTTTTAAATAATATGCTTAATGTCTCGAATACTGCCCTTTGGCTTAATATTATTAGTTATTCGCCCATCGAGTTCATCATTGTTCAAATCATTTATCTCCATTGTCATTTAATAAGTTTAATAGGTGCTTATAGTGTTGATCTGCAACCAACTACCCCTTGATTGACTACGCTTTATGTAAAATATTTTTAATTTTTGAATTAACCATTTTTTAGTTTCAATATAGTTTTGGGAGAGTGACTGACGTTATGCGTCTCAACATTTTACTCATTTAAACATGTTTTCACTAAAACATCTGTACTCATTATTGATCATTGATCAGAGCACCCTTCAATACTTAATGTACCATAAAAGTAGTTATAATTGTTGGACAGCTGAATTCTATTGAATTCTGAATAGTCCACGAGTTAACCAAGTCTAAGACGTATGAAACATAGAAATTTAAATCGGACCCATTTTCAAAATTTTAAGTTAAAGTTAGGATGAGCACATAGAAAAATGGTCAATGATTTAATATATTAAAAATAATTCTATATTTTACAGTGGGTGTATTCTATTCTGCTTGTTGTCTTAAATATGTACAGGGTGCTCATGTGGTTTTTAGTTTTTGATCATTATACCTACTGACATAAAAATAAGTATTAGTTATAATAATTCTTACATTTTACTTTGCCCAAATGTTTATTGTGAATGTTATGACAAATAAAAGATTTGAGTAATTGTGTCCTACAATTTTCCACATCATATCTATAACACTAATTTATTTTGTTTGGTATTTTCTAATAAATGTATTTTCATACTTCCTAAATATATATATATATATATATTAGAATTTAAGTACATTTATCAGTATCAGTATTATTCTATGTATATGCAGGCTGTTAATTCAACATAATGATTATACAAATAATACATATATTTTAATCACACAGTTTTAAGTATATAATGCTTATTAAATAAAAACATATAAGAGAACATTTTTTTTTTTTTAAATTGGTCTTCGTAAAATAGAACAAGCGGATTTCTCTTGCAGAAATGAAATACAACCAATTATTTATCAAATAATTTATTGTTATAATTATATATTTTATGGCTAAAGTATTTTAACTGCTGTTAAGGTAGGTAACTGTTTAGAATTTATAATTGTAGTCTTTGGATACAACTTTTTACTTTATAGTATCTACGATAACTATTTGTTATTTGCATTATAATCAAGAAGTCTACAACTGATGATAAATTTATTATTTCTAATAATTAATTGCAGTAGTTATATTTGACTTCATTTTGTTTCAATAAGTGAAAATAGTTGAGCTACTGTCAGTAGCGAACACATTATTTATATCTTATTCTCAATTTTCATGAAGGTGAGTGTTCTATTTTTCCAAATTTTTTCCCAATGCTTTATTATGTTTTTAATTTAATTTATAACTATTTATTCATCTATAAGATTTTATAGGATACAATATGTTGCATACATAAATGTTATAAGATATTTTTATTTTAAATTAAAGTTTCTGAACAAAACAATTTTTCATAAAGGTATTCTTTATTTTTAATTAACTAATCTGGTATCTCCCACATAATATAGTATAAAAAAAACACTGGAATGAAGTACCTATTCGTTATGACTTATTCCATTATTTTTCAATAATATTAAAAAATTATAGTTATACATTTTTTTCCTCAAAAACTTTAAGCATTTATATATGTGAAATAATTAATTACTAATAAGTATTATTTAGTATCTATATTGGTAAAATTAAAAGTACTTATTGATATTCTTATAATATTAAATAATAATAATGTAATTGTGACTAAGTAAACAAATGTGTATAAAATAAAAACAGTCACAAGCTCATCTAGGTTAGGTTTAGTTCAATACTCGAATGGGGATGAGTTGAAAATATGCATATGTAATTTTGATGTTAAAAAAAAATAGAAATAATCGTCTTCAAAGATAAACTATACATTTCAATTTGTTATTATTTAAAACATGAACAATGATGAACAGTTGGTTTGATGACTTGGTAGCCAACATGTTGCCATCTGTCTCTAGTATGCGATTTAAATTGCAGAATGTATCAGAAGAAGAATCGTCAGACTCTGATCAAAATAATGAAAATAATTCAGGTTCATCATCATCGTCAAGTTCTGATAGGTAAGTGAACCTAATTTACATAATATTAAACTAAACATGTGTATTTAACCTACTCATGGATACTGATTACATATGTTTTAAAGTTAATTTGAATTAGAAAATTAAGGTACTGAATAATATTTGGCAATCAAACTATGATTAGTAAGTGTTACCCTGCAGTCATTTTTTTTTTGATAAATTGATTTCAGTAGAACCTTGATAAGTCAAAATTAAATGAAAATGCAATATATTC